>NC_064814.1:54351177-54394513 GCF_023721935.1 Panthera uncia
CCCCCCCCCCCCCCCCCCCCCCCCCCCGCCCCAGTTCTGCAACCTTCCTGCTTGCTGGGCACAGAGCTCACAAGGTGGTACCTGATAGGAGAGAAAACGAAGGGATTGTGCTACCCCACGTGGCTGGTTTCGACCACGTGGAGACTGGAAAGCACACGTTAAAAATGACACTAAAAGGCGAAATCGGGACCATAAACGTGAAACAGCAGGGCTTGATGGCCTCGCCTGTATTGGTTCGGGATGAGTCTTCCCTGTGGGGAGGCAGTCTGAGTGGTGGGCAGAGGGAGCAGTCTGGAAGGGGGGTTTCAGGAGGAGGAGAAAAAGGACTGATTTCTAGGATGTATGTATGAGGGTCTATCTGTCTTTTGGAGGAGGTTGCCTGCAGGGGAGAAAGACCCAAGCCGTGGCGGGGGGCGGGGGGTGCTTGGGAGGAATTGAAACCCACTGGAGAAAGGGAGGAAGGCATTGTGTTGCTGTCACTGCCTGTGAGTCAGACTGAAAGAGAGGGTAAGACTAAGTTGTTGTTTTTTGTTTTTTTTGTTTTTTTGTTTTTTTGCTACCAGCTGGGAGTGAAGTCCTCACCTCCCCTCTCCCCTGCCACCTCCCATTTATTTATTTATTAAAAAAATTTTTTTAAATGTTTATTTAATTTTTTTTTCTTTTCAACATTTTTTTTTTTTATTTTTATTTTTGGGACAGAGAGAGACAGAGCATGAACGGGGGAGGGGCAGAGAGAGAGGGAGGCACAGAATCAAAAGCAGGCTCCAGGCTCTGAGCTGTCAGCACAGAGCCTGACGTGGGGCTTGAACTCATGGACTGCAAGATCATGACCTTAACTGACTGAGCCACCCAGGTGCCCCTGCCACCTGCCTTTTAAAGAGACTTAATTTTTTTCTAAGTTTATTTATTTTGAGAGAGAGAGAGAGCGAGCGCATATGAGCAGCAGAGGGACAGAGAGAGGGGGAGAGAGAATCCCAAGCAGGCTCCACATTGTTAGGGCAGAGCCCAGTGTGGGGCTCAAGCTCACAAAGCACTACATCGTGACCTGAGCCAAAGTCAGCAGTTGGATGCTTAAGTAAGGCGCCCCTAAAGAGACTTTAAAGATAAAATTGCTTTTGGGGTGCCCGGCTGGCCCAGTCGGTGGGACATGTGACTCTTGATCTTGGGGTCATGAGTTCGAGCCCCCGAATGGGTGTAGAGGTTACTTAAAAATAAAAAAATCTTAAAAAAAAAGATTAATCACTTTAAAAACGTTTTTTTTTAAATGTTTATTATTTATTTTTGAGGGGAGAGAGAGAGAGGGAGACACAGAATCTGAAGCAGGCTCCAGGCTCCGAGGTGTCAGCACAGAGCCTCACGTGGGGCTCGAACTCATGAACAGTGAGATCATGACCTGAGCGGAAACCCAGAGTCGGATGCTTAACCTACTGAGCCACCCAGGTGCCCCTCGTTGTGGTTTTGATTTGCATTTTCCTGAAGTCTCATGATACCGAACATCTTTTCCAGTGCTTACTGGCTGTTCACGTTATCGTGGGAGAAAGGTCTTATCAGAACCTATGCCCGTTTTTCTTTGAGTTAAATAACCGATGCCCTTTTATTACTGAGTTGTAAGTGTTCTTTATATATTCCAGGCAAAAGTCCCTTATCAGATCTGCGATTTGCAGAAACTTCCTTCTGTTCTCTATGGGTTGTGTTTTCACTTTCTTTATGGTGTGCTTTGAAGCACAAAAGTTTTCAATTTAGATGATGTCGACTTTACGTAGTTTTTTTTCTTCTCTTGCATGCGGCTTTTGTTGTTATACCTAAGAAACTATTGCCAAATTGAGGCCATAAAGATTTTTACACCTGTTTTCTTCTAAGAGTTGTATATATAGTTTTGGTGCGTACATGTGGAACTTAGATCTGCTTTGCATTAATTTTTTTTTAAGTTTATTTATTTATTTATTTTTTTAATTTTTTTTTTCAACGTTTTTTATTTATTTTTGGGACAGAGAGAGACAGAGCATGAACGGGGGAGGGGCAGAGAGAGAGGGAGACACAGAATCGGAAACAGGCTCCAGGCTCCGAGCCATCAGCCCAGAGCCCGACGCGGGGCTCGAACTCACGGACCGTGAGATTGTGACCTGGCTGAAGTCGGACGCTTAACCGACTGCGCCACCCAGGCGCCCCTTTAAGTTTATTTTTGAGAGAGTGAGCGAGCGTGAGTGGGGTTGGCACAGAGAGAGGGAGAGGGAGAATCCCAAGCAGGCTCTGCACCATCAGCATGGAACCCGATGTGGGGCTCGAACCCACAAACCATGAGATCACGGCCTGAGCCCAAACCAAGAGTCGGATGCTTAACCAACTGAGCCACCCAGGTGTCCCATGCTTTGCACTAATTTTTGTAAATGGCGTAAGAAAGTGGTCCAGCTTGATGCCTTTACATGTGACTGTCTTGTCCAGGCACCGTTTGTTGAAAAAGGCTGTCCTCTTTCCATTTTATGGTCTTGGCACTTTTATCCTTAAGGCTTCTTGCTTTGTTTTTGTTTTTAATTTTTTTTTAATGTTTATTTACTTTTGAGAGGGGTGGGGAGCAGAGAGAGAGGGAGACACAGAATCCAAAGCAGGCTCCAGGCTCTGAGCTGTCAGCACAGAGCCCGACTCAGGGCTTGAACTCCTGAACCGTGAGATCATGACCTGAGCCACAGTCTAACGCTTAACCGCCTGAGCCACCCAGGCGATGAAGGCTTCTTTTAAGTACGTTATTCATTTAAGTCACTGGGTGAGGAAGCATCCCCTTGTCAGTCCCCTGACCCACAGGGAGAGAGCAAATCAATCAAGGATCACTTACCCTTAAAAAAAAAGTGCTTTTGTTTGGGATTCACAACAAGATTTCAATGAAAACTTTCCCTGAAAATAGGCAACAAACAGGGCAGTTGAGTGGATGAAGTAATGATCTGGGAGTTCGTATTATTCTGGCCCTGTTGTGGGGGGAGCGGGGAAGGGACTTGGCCTCAGCCTGCTCTGGAGCTCCATGCTGTGTAGCTTGCAAAGCTGAGCCCAGTGCATCAAGTCTGGGAGCCCCATGTCCTGCCTCCCCCCCTCCCCCAGTGCTTCCTTAGGGGCAGGAGGTCGGTGTGGGGACAGCCCGGGGGTCACAGGGAGCAGCCGTCTGTGGGACTCTGCACAAGTTGTTTCTTGGTCCTGATTCCAGAGACGGATTAGGGAGTTCTTTTTCTCCTAGAAGATTCCACTGCAGAACAGAATCCTGGAGCCCAGAGGCCTCTGCCTCCCACGCATGGGTGTGGGCCTGGAGGCTGCACCCACGGCCTCCCGTGTGACTTGGGGCCCCAGCCCGGGCAGGGCCGTGTGCTGAGCTCCCCAGGCCTGGCCCGGCTCCCGGGAGGCTGGACCTGCACCCCTGAGTCAAGCTGAACACCCAAGAGCGGAGCATTAGCTAAGCCCCAGATGTTTAGAACCCTGACTCTCTGTCTGCTTTCCTGCTCCTGGAGGTGGTTCTGGAATTGGCTCCGATCTTTGTGTGGTTCTGTCTCATCAGCCTTTCCGGGGAGAGGCTGGGGGTTCCAGGATTTCCTCAGAGCTTTCTGCCGGGGTCCACTCAGCCCGGGTTGGAACTTGACCGGTCTCAGGGGCTTATCGGGAGCGGGGGTGGGGGGGGGGGTTGGAGACAGAGGCTCACTTCTTGGAGGGGAATCCCATAATCAGGACTTGGGGGAATTCTCCGTCCTGGTTCAGGTTCAAGCTTTTAAAAAGTCAAGTTCTCAAGTTAAGAGTTGTAGCCTCGGGCTCTGAGTCTGTCCCTCGGTGAGCTCACAGTTGAAATGCTTTTAGGGAAGCTGGGTGGGGCTGTTGATGGTGAGGGTTCTGGAACAAAGAAAAAGTGAGCATTGCCTGCAGGACCGAAAAAAAAACCCAGGTCTCTTCCAGACCAGGGAGCCAGCTAAGCAAAAGCCTAGGCCCCTGGCCGGCCACCCCGAGCTGGCCCTGCTTCACACTGCAGACTGTGCAACAGAGAGAGGGCCATGCAGTGACCCCCGCGAACCAGGGGTCTCCCTGATGTAAGCTGGGGCTGGGTCCAAGGAGGGGTTTGAGGTGGCACAGCTGCCTCCTTCCCTGGTGCCTCCCTGAGACCAAGTCACTATTTATTTTTAATTTTTTTTAAGTTTATTTATTTATTGAGAGAGAGAGAAAGAGAGAGTCCCAAGCAGGCTCTGCACCATCAGCACAGAGTCCTGCATGGGGCTTGAACTCACGAACCATGAGATCATGACCTGAGCCAAAACCAGGAGTCAGGCTCTTAACTGGCTGAGCCACCCAGGCGCCCCACCCACTCACCATTTATTAGTTAATTCCAGTGTCCAGAGTGGGGCCGATACCCACAATCACAGAATGTTGGATCGTCCCACAGTTGGGGGTTCAGGCAGGTTCAGATGTCAGGGGCCAGGTAGGCCGCTGAGATCCCAGGGATTTTGGAAACAGCCCGTAGTAGTCAAACGTAGGGAACGCATGTCCAGCGGGAAATCTGAAATCTCCCCATCTTACAATGCTGGTATTTTTTTTTTTTTTTAAATTTTTTTTTTAACGTTTATTTATTTTTGAGACAGAGAGAGACAGAGCATGAACAGGGGAGGAGCAGAGAGAGAGGGAGACACAGAATCTGAAACAGGGTCCAGGCTCTGAGCTGTCAGCACAGACCCCGACACGGGGCTCGAACTCACGGACCGTGAGATCATGACCTGAGCTGAAGTTGGACGATTAACCGACCAAGCCACCCAGGCGCCCCTTATAATGCTGGTATTGATTCACGTTAAAAACAACGGCCGTGTGCTGCTCAGAACCTTCCGGCAGCCTCCTTGTAACCCTTTCTCTGCTTAGGAAATTGGGTCTTAGGGACAGGGGGTGACTCACCCAAGGTGGCCCAATCCAGTAAGCAGCCTGTATTCACTCCCGGGTTTCTAGACTCCTAGACTCTGGTGCTATGTCCGGTCTACCTTACCAGTACCCTCCAGTCAAGCAGACCGGAGAGCCAATGAGATTAAGGGCAACCATCCAGCATAGGAAGGGGTGGAGTCGGGATTTGAACCCAGAACTGTCTGGCTCTGTCCGATCTGCTGTCGCTGGGAGAATTGATTGGCATCTGCTTGGTTCTGAAGCAGATTTTCTTTTTTTGCTTTATATGTGTATATATACATATACACACACACATATATATATTTGCTTATATATATACGTATATATATATTTTTTTGCATATATATATGTTTACTTTTTGAGAGAGAGAGAGAGATTGAGAGAGAGAGAGAGTATGAGCAGGGGAGGGGCAGAGAGAGGGAGACACAGAATCCAAAGCAGGCTCCAGGCTCTGAGCTGTCAGCACAGACCCCGACGCGGGGATCGAACCCGCGAACTGTGAGATCATGATCTGAGCCAAAGTCCCACACACAACCCACTGAGCCACTCAGGCGCCCCCTGGAGCAGATTTTCTAACAGCTGTGCCCTGGGATTGGCTCTTAGCCCTCAAACCAGAGCTGTTGTTTGACTAGTGAACAGCTTCCCTGAATTCTGTGGAGGTTTGGGGAGCAGCAGGGGATCCTGAGGGCACCCGTGTGCATGTGAATTCTCTGTCCCTCTTCCTCACACCCATTCATTCTTCTCGGGTTTCCTCTCTGAGAGCTCTGAGGAGCCCCACAGAAGGAGGAGTCAGAATAGGGGCTTTTCCCTGCCTGAGATTCAGCGCCCCGCCCAGCAAGAAAGGCCCACTTAACCTGTGCCCTCCCTGAGCCACTGGCTCGGTCGCTGCTGGGGAGTTGGTGTCCAGGGATCCTGCATAGCGTGTCCAGGCTCAGCCCCTACTGTGGGTCCCCTGGGGATTGGGGGGCTCTCAGGGTGAGCCAGGTGGCACAGGAGTCTGGACCGCCAACACTGTCCGTGTGCAGACCCCGGGAGCTCCCAGAGGACACCTTGTCCAAACTCCCCATGGCTTCATGATCGGAATCTAGCAGCAGAGGGTCCGGGGTGTGTGAAGGTTGGGGGGGGGGGGGGGGGCAGGAAGTGTTAATAAACAAAGCAGGGTGGAGGGGCTTCGACAAGATTTACTAGCTAAATATTTTCCGGATGTTTTCATAGTCGTTTAAGGCTGATCCGGATTCCAAAACTAAGTGGGACTTAGCCTAACTTCTCCAGTAACTCCCACCCTCCTGGACCTCTCAGCCCCTTGCACCCTGGCCTCATTCCCAGCACCATGGGACCCTGCCCCCATCACCCTCTGTAGCACTCCCTCCTTTCATCCTGCTGGGAAAGAGAATAGTCTCCTTTCCCCCCTCTTTTTAGTCCCATGAGACATGCAGTTGTGCAACCTGGGTTTTTCTTTACGCTCAATATTTATTGAATATCTTTCTACCTTAGTATGTGTATCTAACAGGTGATTTTTGGTTTCTGCTCTCCGTTCGTTATTTGGATGAACTCGTTATTATTTATAATTCCCTAGTGATGGACGCTGAGGTTGCTTCCTTTATTTGCTGTTAAAATCACTGGCACATAGAGGGCACCTGGGCGGCTCAGTTGGTTAAGCCTCTGACTTCAAGTTCGTGAGTTCGAGCCACGCGTCGGGCTCTGTGCTGACCGCTCTGAGCCTGCTTCGGATTCTGTGTCTCCATCTCTGTCTGTCCGCCCCTCCCTTCCTCGCACTGTCTGTCTGTCTCTCTCTGAAAAATGAATAAACATTACAAAAAAAAATCACCGACACTGACGATCCTTGTGACGGCATCTCCTTGCACTGAGACTGCTTTTCTGGGGAGAAAGAAGTGATCTTCTAGTTAACGTGTCTGCCTGCGGCATGCATCCTGACCCGTGCTGTCAGTTGCTGTTCAGAAAGCGTGTACCGGATCCACAGTCCTTGAGCGTGACTGATGCCCCATTTGCTGGCCCACACGGGGATTTTCAGACCTACAGGAGCACCCTGCTTCTATCCCCCACCCCCCACTTATTTTTAGAGAGAAAAATGTAACAGAAAAACGTAGCAACAAATTCAACTGATGCTCTTATGGGTCACCGTGCCTGGGACACTCCCGTGCCTTGTTGCTGCCCGTCCTTCCAGACCCGATGAGCACTGAGATGTGGGCTGATATAACGTAAAAAGTGCGCCGGACCGAAGGCCCGTGTCCCCAACCCTTGGCTCTGTTAACGACCAAAGGAAAAGGGAAAAGCTCTTATCTCCTTGGTGGATCAGTTTTCTCACCTTTAAAATGGGCACAATGATCTTTGCGTCACAGTAATTCTTTCAAATGGGAAGACACATACTAGTACCTCGTACTTGGCGCATGGTGGGTGATGAGTCAATATTTATTTCAAGCCCTCCCGGGTTACTCCAGCTTATGTAACTTCTCTTCCGTCTCCCCAACCTCCAGCTCTTCTCTGGAACCCCCACTTGTCCCTTAACCTGCCGCAGGGTACTTCCTACTTGCAGACCCCAGAGGGGAGTGATGTGGGTCCCCGAGGATACGGTGGTAACCCAGGATCTCATGTGGGTGGTCCCTTTGCCCTGGGACATCTAGAGCTGTTGGATGAACAAACGTCCCATCACACGGGTCTCCTGTGGCTCCTTCCGTCAAGTTAAAGGGAGCGCTGGATGAGATCTGGCCAGTGCAGATGGTGATGGGGAGGTAGGTAAGGGGCCGTATCTGTCTCAGGGCCTTGTGCCTGTGTGGGGGGTACGTAGCATCTCTGGGCTCCTTCCTTTGGGATGGGGTAAGGAGCTGTGCATGGAAGCTGTGTTTCCTCTAGGACCCTGTCCTCTGCGGGTCTCCCTTAGGCCCTTTGTGTGTGGAGGTGTGAGTGAGGGCCAGGCTGCCCGGGGCCGCCCGGTTCCTCGTCTGCCGCTGGCCTGGCCTCTCCTTGCTGGAGGCTGTGCAAGGCCCCGCCACGAGGGGCTGGTCGGAGCCGGGAGCCGCGTGGGGAGCCCTCTTGGGGCACAGTGATGGCTCTGTTTCCTCCTCCGTCTCACCGGGGGCCCCCATTCACTGCAAGGAGAGTCACACATTCCCCCTTGAGATAAGAATAGAGCCCGACTGTGCCCCAGGACAGAGTCCAGCTTCTTCTGTGGGCCCTCGGAGGCCTGGCAAGGGCTCCCAGATGGTACTGGCATGAGTGGACCCTGGCTGCCTGCCCCGCCGGCCCCTTGTGCATTGTGTGGCCAGGACACTGGGTGCAGTGTGCGTGTATGCCCCACCCCCACCCCCCCAGACCACTGTCTCCAGGCTCTGCTCTGCATGGAGGGGTTTGGCCTGGAGTCAGCTGCCCCAAGGCTGTGCCCTGCTCCTTCCCTTCCCTGGGGCCTCGGACTCCGCCCTCCTGGCCTTGAGACCTCCTCTGAGTAGCCACTCCTGTTTGTTCCTGGAAGGGAGGGAGGGATGGAGCCCCGGCTTGAGGGGATGGGTGTTGATGGCAGCTCGGTGGCCTCCCTCTACAGCCCCCCCACCCAGGGTAGAGGAGGCAGGAACCAGCAGGGGCCCCCAGCAGCCCCACCTTTGTCTGAGGTGGCGGATGGAACAGCCTCGTGTCATTTTAATAGACCAGGCTCTCTTACCCGGGCGCCCGGTGGAGAGCGTTGCTGGGCTCCCCTTGTGATCAGGTTGGGTGATCCTTAGTGTAGTTTCTAGCCTTTGGTTCCCAAGGACGAGGCTTCTCATACCGTGGTCCCTGGACCAGCTTCGTGAGCGTCATCACCTGTGAGCTGGCTCGAGATGCACATCCTCGCGGCGGACCCGGGATCTACTCAGTCGGGCACTGACAGCAGGGCCCGGGAATCTGTTTAACACGCTCTTCGGGGTGGGGGGGTTCTGATGCACGTGGAGCACCAGTGCCACTGCTCCGAGTAGGGTGTTTGAAGACAGATTTCCTGGGGCGCCTGGATGGCTCGGTCGGTTAAGCATCCAACTCTCGGTTTCAGCTCAAGTCACGATCTCATGGTTTGTGAGTTGGAGCCCCGCATCGGGCTCTGCGCTGATGGTGTGGAGCCTGCTTGGGGTTCTCCCTCTCCCCTCTCTGCCCCTCCCTGCTTGTGAACTCTGTCTCTCTCTCCCTCTCAAACTTAAAAAAAAAATTTTCTAAAAAGAAAACAGACTTCCTTGGTTTCCCGGGTCTGTCAGGTGACTCAGAGGAGTGTTGAGCCCGTGGCAGCCTGGTGGGGACACTTCCATTCACAGGCATTCAGATCAAGAGATCTAAAAATATTTGTGTGGCTGAACATGGAGTCTCTCATTCAACCTAAAAAAAAAAAAAAAAGAAATCTCAACATGCACATTTGTACGTATTTCAGTTAATTCTACAACTGTGTGAGGCCGTGTTTGGGGTTTCTGGTTGAAAAAGCTGAGCCGGGTGTTAGTAAGCTGCCCATGCAGTGGAGGTGGGATAGGAAGCCAGGGTTTTCCGCCGTGAGCTGGGGGAGCTTTCCACTAGCCGTGGGGTGAGGCTGCCCCTGCCAGGGGTTGACGGGGGGCTCCTGGTGAACCTTCCTGGTGGCTCCTTGCCTGTCCTGAGAATTGAGTATTTGAATGGGACCGCACACATAAATGCATGTGTTTGGGAAAATGCTTCAGTACCTAGGGCTCTGTCTCAACCTGCGAGGGTTTCTTTTTTTTTTTTTTCTTCTTTTTCTTTTCTTTTTTTTTATAATTTTAACTCCTACTTTTATTTTTTTAAGTTTATTTTTGAGACAGAGACAGTGTGAGCAGGGGAGGGGCAGAGAGAGAGAGGGAGAGAATCCCAAGCAGGCTCTGCACTGTCAGCACAGAGCCCGAGGCGGGGCTCGAGCTCACAGACTGTGAGACCTGAGCTGAAACCAGGAGTCAGACGTTTGACCAAACTGAGCCACCCAGATGCCTCTAAATAATGTCTTTTTTTTTTTTTTAAGTTTAGTTATTTATTTGGAAGGGGCAGAGAGAGAGAATCCCAAGCAGGCTCCACACTGCCAGCACAGAGCCCAGTGTGGGCTCCAAACTTATGAACCACGAGATCATGACCTGAACTGAAACCAACAGTCAGATGCTTAACTGACTGAGCCTCCCAGGTGCCTCAGTATTAACTTTTTTTGAGAGAGCGAGCCACGAGCATGAGCAGGGGAGGGGCAGAGAGAGAGGGGGACACAGAATCTGAAGCAGGCTCTGCGCTGACAGCAGAGAATCCGATGCGGGGCTCGAACTCACGAACCGTGAGATCATGACCTGAGCCGAAGTCGGATGCTTAACCGACTGAGCCACCCAGGCGCCCCTGCGAGGGTTTCTGAAAGACAGTGTCTTGGGCTCCAGCCGCTCTTCCAGGAAGAAAGCACTAGAAATGTAAGCCACCCCCCCTCCCCCCCGCCCAGGGGAGGCCAGGATGATCAGAAACAGGGCTGACCGTTTTTGAGGCTCTTGGGGTTTCTGAAGCAGGGTCCCCTGGGTGGGGGTGGGAGAGCATCACCACCTCCATTTGCAGACGAGAAAGCAGACTCTCCAGAGAGAGTCTCCCATGTTTCACCACCTCCCATGTTTTCCCCCATGAGACCCAGTCTCAGTGGCTTCCAGACTTGGTTGGAAGGAAGGGGCTTCGGAGGTCTATGGCAGAGCTTGGCCAGGAACAGGTAAGCAACCTCCGTGGTACCAGATTAGCTCTTCAGTATGTCTGTACCTGCTCCTCACTGTATTTTCTCAACCAGCGAGTGGGCCTGTGGCCTCTCTGGTGGATAGAAGAACGTTCTCGAATAGATCTGTCGGTCCAGAGGTGTAGAGATCTATAATAACAACAGACAACGTTTACCTAACACGTAGCTTGTCTAAACACTGTGCCTCCATTTATTAGCTCATTGGATCCTTACAACACGCTCCAGGTATTACCAGGCCCGTTTTACAGGTGGGAAAGCTGAGTCACGGAGAAGTTGAAGACTTTGTTCACCGTCAGCCAGCAGGGGACGGGGCTTGTACCTGGACCATCCCTGTCAGGAGCCTGTGATTGGAACCACTGGTTCCTGTGTCCATGTTAGTTCTGAAGCCACGCCCCGCAGAGGGGAGGGGGGACCCCTCAGCCCCTTCACTTAACCCCATCCTGAAGGTATCTGCACACCCAGTTCGAAAGCTGGGTGTTCCCCAGCTTGGGGTCCCAGCAGGCCTTTGCTTTCGTGGGGCAGCTGAGTAGGGGAGGACGTGGTGAGGCGGGGTGGGGTGGGGCTCCCTTTTCTTCACACCTCCCTCCCCCGCCCCCAGGTGCTGACCCCGAAGAGTATGATCCTTGTGCCTCTGGGACCTTCTGCAGGCGGTCTGGGGGTTGAGTCCCGGTCTATAGCTGGGAGGAGAGTCTGCAGTGGCACCAGAAGCGAAAGCCTGGGTGTTCCAACTTTTCAGGGCCTCACAGCTTTGGGAGTAGAGGAGACCGGAAGAGTTTAGGGCAAGGGGCAGAGGGAGGTGGACGGCGGCTGGACCGGCTCCTGGTGGCTGTCTCTTCCGCTGGAGCCTGAGGCCAGCACCGGGCCAGCTGGCTCACAGCTGGATGCGTAGTGGGAGGCGATGGGAGGGTCCGCGGGCCAAGACACTGCCAGGGACGTGCACCCAGAGTCAGCCTTGGCTGTCCTCCAAACAGGAAGAGCCTTGGTGCTCAGCTCAACTCACACTTCCCCCGTGGTGAGCGCCGCTGGTAAGAGAGTTCCAAGTTGTGGTCAGAGGCGTGGGGACCCTAAGCGTGACATCCTCTCCTGTCCGTCCTTCGCCACCGGGCCCCGGGGAGGAGACCCGGTCAGGCAAGAGCAGCTACTCCCGCCTAACGGAGATGCTCAGATGGGAGGAGATGGGAGCCCTCAGTCCTCAGTCCTCGGGTTGGCACTTCCCGTGGGGATGTTGCGTCTGAAGCGCGGACCTGACGGCTTGGCCGAGAAGGGGCCCCAAACCCAGGAGATGCTTTGGGTCGGTGACCGGGCCACCTGCAGGGACACCCCATTCAGTGGGTGGCTTCCAGAGTTGTGGTTTCTGCTGCACAGTTTTAACTAACCCAGGTCACGGTGGTCATGGTGGTGACGGGGGAAGGAGGCGGGCCGGGGACCAAGAACCAGACGTTCTCGGCAGGGTCCCCCAGTGCTGCCTTCCAGTAGGCTTCGTGTTCCCTCGTGATGGCCACACTTGCAGGAGTCCCAGAAGACACTGAGTTGCTGCTCCTTCACACCCTTCTAGAATCAGTTATCTTTTTTCTTAATGTTTATTTATTTGGAGGAGAGGGAGGGGCAGAGAGAGAGAGAGAGAGAGGGAGAGAGAGGGAGACACACAATCCGAAGCAGGCTCCAGGCTCTGAGCCGACAGCACAGAGCCCGACTTGGGGCTCAAACCCACGAATCGTGAGATCATGACCTGAGCCGAAGTTGGACACTGAACCAACCCAGGTGCCCCCTTACTTACTTATTATTTTTATTGTCTTCCCCCTCCCCCCTGCTCTGCCGCATGCCGGAATGTGTGCTCTGTTGAAGACAGAGCTTTTTGTGCCCCTTCTGTTTTGTTCACTGTTGTGCCCCAAGTGTCCAGAAGCAGGGCCTGGCACCTTAGGTGCTCACTAAACATCTGTGGAACGGACGCGTGGGCGGACGTGCCCGGGAAGCGCCTGGCTTGGGCCCGCCGTCCCTGGGAACACGCGTGCAGTCACCGCCGACACACTGCCATCTGAGCACCTTGCTAGTGTCCGGTGGGAGGGGAGGACCCGCATCCCCTGGGAGGTGCCCACACGGTCTGGCCGCCTTCCCTCGGCTCTGCTCTGTCCTCATGATTTACTGGCCCCCCGAGTAGGGACCACGCGAGGGCTTCCCCGAATCCCCGCTGCGGGCGGTGAGGGCCCCAGGGGCTGGCCAGGTGGTGAGTTGAGTGGCGCTGTTTGCAGCTACGGATTCCGGGGGCCGGATTCCGGGGGCCGTGGCAGGACCGCATTCCTGGATCCCGCCTGCCCCTCCCTGCCCCACAACTCCGTCCCGCCCTGTGGGCTGTGGGAAGTGGAAAAGCCTGGTTGAGCAACTCCGAGGGCTAAGGCGAAATCCCTGTTTACTCAGTCTCTGTCATCTTGCCTTGTAACTGATGCCCGACTCACAAACTTAATCCGGGACAGTCACGGCCGCCTCCGCACCCTGCGAGCTTCCCATCCCTCTCGGGGTCAAGGCCAGACCCGGATTCCCAGCCCAGACCGCCGGCGGGCTCCCCCGTGGGAGCCTCCAGCTTTGGGTGGGCAAGCTCTGCTCACAGGTTTGCTCTTGACCTCCCGATTCAGCCGCCTGCTCGACATCTCCAGCCGTCACACCGGGTCCTTCCTCCGGGTCTGGGCCCCCTGCAGCCTTTCAGCAACAGGCAAGCCTGTCTTTCCAGCTGCGTGGTTCACAGCCCTCAAAAGCTTTGGCACCCCTGTTTCCTCCCCCTGCTTGGGTTTCATTTGCCAGGTAAGCCTGTGGGCCCCTCCTTCCAAATAGACTTTTTAAAAAGGTGTAGCCATTTCTCGTCATCCCCACCGCCGCCCCCTCTGGGTGAGATGAAGCCATCACCCTTGTGTCCTTGGTTTCTTACAGGGGCTGCCCAGATCCTCTGTTAGGTCCTGGTCTGTTGTTCTTTTTTTAATTCATTTTTGAGAGAGAGAGAGAGCGAGAGAGAGACCGAGCATGAACGGGGGGAGGGACAGCGAGAGAAGGAGACACAGAATCCGAAGCAGGCTTCGAGCTGTCCTCATAGAGCCCGATGCTGGGCTCGAACCCACAAACTGTGACATAGGACCTGAGCCGAAGTCGGATGCTCAACCGACTGAGCCATCCAGGTGCTCCCTGCTCTGTTGTTCTTACATAACAAGTCCGATTGTGTCACTTGGGTCCTCAGGACGTGGCGATGGGTCCCCATGATGGTGGAGTAGAGTCGAAGAAGCCCTCACGGTGGCCGGGGGGGTACTACGTGACCTCAGCGCCTGCACCCCACCCCCTCATCCCGCTCATCCTTTCCTTGCACACCAGCTTCCACCGTGTCCCTGCACATGTCCCAGGCATGCTTCCTCGTGAGGGTCTCTGTGGCCCATGTGGGTCCCCCAGAGATGTCCAGTCTAGAGCCTGGGACACAGCAATCAGGTTTTGCAGGTGCAGTTGAGGGTATCAGGATGGGGAGAGGGTCCTGGACTATCCGGACGACCCCAGCACGATGACAAGGGTCCTTGTGAGATGAGGCAGGAGGGCCAGGTCAGCAGTAGATGTGACAACAGAAGCAGGAGGTTGAGTGATGCTCTGAAGGGAACATATGCCAGGGATGCGGCGGCCTCTGGGGACTGAACCGGGCGAGGTTCTGTCTGGGGGCTTCTAGAAGGAGCTGAACCTGCTAACACCTTGGCTTTGGCCCAGGGAGACCCCTTTAGGCTTCTGACCTCCAGATCCGTAAGACCATAAATCTGTGCCGGTTTGAGCCCCTTCGTTTGCGGTCATTTGTCACAGTAGCCCCCTCAAGAAGAGTAAGCTACCGATTCATCTCAAAATCTTGTTACTCTTGCCATGCCTGCTTTTTCCTGTTCTTCTTCCTCTTCTCCATCACTTACTGCCTTCCAGCAAAACCCGACCTCATACCTGTGTGTCGGGCTTGTTGTGGCTTGGATGTCTGCCTTCATGAGAATGCAAGCCCCGCTAGGATGCGGACCTTTTGTCTTGTGACCAGTGCGTCCCAGCACCTAAAACTGTGTCTGGTCTATAAGAGGTGCTCAGGAAGTATTTGTCCAATGAATGAGTAAATGAATAGATAAATGGATGGATGGGTGAATGAATGAATGAATGAATGAATGAATTAATGGATGGAAGGAAGGAAGGAAGGAAGGAAGGAAGGAAGGAAGGAAGGATTAATGAATGGATAAATGAATGGATAGGTCAGTGAATGGATGGATGGATGGATGGAGGTGAGTGGATGGATGGATGAGTGAATGGATGGATGGATGGATGGATGAATGGATAAATGAATGGATAGGTCAGTGAATGGATGGATGGATGGATGGATGGATGGATGAGTGCATGGAAGGATGGATGGATGGATGGATGGATGGATGGGTTAATGAATGGATAAATGAATGGGTAGGTCAGTGAATGGATGGATGGATGGATGGATGGAGGTGAGTGGATGGATGGATGAGTGAATGGAAGGATAGATGGATGGATGGATGGATGGATGGGTTAATGAATGGATAAGTGAATGGATAGGTCAGTGAATTGATGGATGGATGGGTGGAGGTGAGTGGATGGATGGATGAGTGAATGGAAGGAAGGATGGATGGATGGATGGATGGATGAGTGAATGGAAGGATGGATGGATGGGTGAATGAATGCATGGATGAGGGAGTGCATGGTTCCATGGCCTGGATTTCTCTCTTCTTCTACCTGGTTCTCTTTGCCAGTTGTCCCCTAATAAGACCATTCCTGGGTCACCTCCTCACGAGGCCTCTCCCCTCTCAGGGCTTTCTGTTGGTTGTTCTTACTGAGTGCCCAGCGACTGCAAATGGCCCAGCTGTTGGCCATGCTCTCTGGTGTAGACCGTACTGTAGCCAGGCACTTCAGGACTTTTTTTTCTGTGTGTTTCTTACAGGGGATTGTTGTCTGAGGACCCGTTTGTCCCCAACCCTCACCTCTTATTTCACCAGAGCAAGATGAAGATCCTTAGGGGGGTGGTCCTGCTCCGGCCGAAGGGGTCCGGCCCTGCTAATTTCCAGAGCCTTCTGGGCTCAGGCGTCCTGGTGCTACTATGCCCCAACTGAGTGACCTCTTTGGGGGCTCCTGTCACCAGTGTCACCCCAGGACACCAGTGCCTTGCTCACAGCTGACACTCAGAACTTGTGTAGTTGGTGGGTGAGGTGAGGTCTCACAGGAGGGTGAGAGGTTCTTCCCGGGGACGAGGGATGGGAGAGACTGAGGGGTTTGTCTCATCAACAGCAACTTGTGTGGAGGTTGGTGTGTTCGGAAGAAGGACAAGAAGCAGAGAGAAGAGTAGTAAGGATGGGTGAGCGGGTGGGGCAAGAATTGTGGGCGCTTTGGGCTCGGGGGCCCCCAAAGAGTATGGTGCATGGCAGGGAGGAACAGAGAAGGACAAGGGAGGTGCACGCTCTGGGCTGAGGGTCGCTTCCCCAGGAAGCAGCTGCAGGCTGTAGGGGGTGACCAGTTGGCTGTTAGGGAGACTCCTTCCCGCTGTCTTCCCTGGGGAGGACACATTTTGAAACACTTCCTGAGCCGGGGAGGGAGGTGATGCATTGCGCCCCCCCTGCCCCCAGATTGCTGATGAAGTGTGGTTAGTTAGAAACCTCCAGCTGTGTTTTTGCACCCCCCCCCCACCTCCCTGGACACCCGCCCCGTCCCACTGGGGGCTCCCCTCCCTCCCCGGTCCTCCCCCTGCCGGCTGGTGACTCACTCGGCTCTTGTGCAACGCTGCGGGCTCTCGCTCCCCGAGAAGGGCTGTTTTCCTCTGTGCCATAGCTCCCGTTCCTGATTTATGTCTTTTCATTTGGGCTAATGCTTTCCACATTTAGGTCTGAGGATTAGTGCGTGGCTCATGGCTGCAACCACCAAGGTCCCAGTGCCCAGCTTGGGTCTGGCCCCAAGAGGGCAGGCAGCCAGCCAGACGGAGGAGGGACCGGGGGTGGGGGGCAGGAAGCTTGGAGCTTCACCCCGCCTGCCCCGGACTGTCCTGCCTCCAGCCTCCCTGCCTCCAAGAGGGAGGCAGAGGAAACCACACAGCCTGTTCTCCAGGCTTGCTTGGGACACGTTCTTGTGCCTGGCTTTCCTGTGGAGGGCTCACATCTTGGAGTGGTGTTGAGAGGTAATTGTCCCTGAGCCTGGTGACTTCCTGCGGAGGAAGCCACATCTTTGGGAAGTGAGAGGGAGGTGCACGTGGCAGGGTGTGGAAAAAAACGTTATCTTTGTGGTTTTAAAAGCCATCGCACAACCGTGTGTGTGTGTGTGTGTGTGTGTGTGTGCTTTCTTCTTCTTCTTTTCTTCTTCTTCTTTTCTTCTTCTTCTTCTTCTTCTTCTTCTTCTTCTTCTTCTTCTTCTCCTCCTCCTCCTCCTCCTCCTCCTCCTCCTCCTCCTTCTTCTTCTTTTTAGAACAATAATATTACCTTGGTTGCTATGGTATTGTTGTGGGGGTGGCTAATTGGACACAGACCCGATACAGGCTGGTTTCTGGTGTCCATAGTGATTATCAGACCACAGCCGTGGCACTTGCTTTTATTGTCTTCCCTAGATTGAGAGGCTGGCAGGGGATCCCTGGGCAGTGGCTGTGGGCACCCTGCCCTATCGGGGCCACTACGGTGTGGCGACGCGTTGGTTGGACATGGGACCCCGAAGCCCGGACTTAGTCCCGGGGAGCTCATCTCCGGTCATTTCCGTGGCTGGAATACAGCCCAGGTTTGCTGAGGGCTGGGAGCGTGGGAGCTCCTCCTTGGAGGTCCTGGACCACGGGGGAAGCGATGCCCACAGCACGGAGAAAGAGGTGTCCCTGGCAGCCCCCGGGAGCCATAGCTGGTGTGAGGCTGGTAGCATGCACCCCATGCACCTGGCAGGTGCCGTTTGCGCTGAGATCGCAGCCTCAAAGCAGAAGGGTGTTTTTGTGGAGTATATGTACCAGAAGTGTCTCTTTATTTGTTAATTCTGTGCTTACTGAATAGGTGACGGATAGATCAGGCCCACTGTTCGAAAGGTACTGAAGAGTCTAAAGAAAAACACGTGGCCTCCTCGCCACACCGGACCTCCGCCTCCGCCTGTCAGTTCCCCTCCCCAGAGGCAAACAAGTTATCGGTTTCCTGCGGGCAGTTCCAGAAACCTCGGGCATTTGCAAACACGTGCGCGTCTTTATTTTCCCTCACGCAGGTGCTCGCTGCTCCTGACCCTCTGCACCTTGCTGCGGCCGCTGCTGTTTTGCAAACCCACAGCCGTATATCATGGAGTTTAGTCGGTAGCAAGAGTGTCCTTTTAGTCGATTGCCTCTCCCTGTCTGGCCCCATATGTCCCACTATTGCTCTGGGTGGGAGGTGGTGGGGGGGGGCATGTGAGTGGATGGGGGCTTTCCAGGCTCCCGAGGGCCACAGGCAGAGGACCCTTCTGAGCAGTGGCCCAGGGCCTCTGCAGGCTGACAGCTTGTTTTACAGGCTCTCGGGTCTCCGGATGAGGGGCCTCCGTTTGCCATCTGAATTTTCTGCTCCTTTTCCAAGCTACTCTCCTGGTCTCCCCCTGCTTCTCCCTCTCTAATCTCTACCTTTCTCCACCTCACCCCTGCACGAAGCAGTTTCCTCAACCTGCTGCTTCTGCTTTCTATTCTCCAAAGATGGCATCCTTTCAATGGACAGGTGGACCTGGCTGGGCAGAAATGCCCCTCGGTTTTACTTTTAATTAGTTATATTTAAATAGTTCTGTAGGGGGCGGGGGGCACCTGGGTGGCTCAGTTGGTTGAGCGTCTGATTTCAGCTCAGGTCACGAACTCATGGTTCGTGGGTTTGAGCCCCGCGTCGGGCTCTGTGCTGACAGCTCGGAGCCCGGAGCCTGCTTCGGATTCTGTGTCTCCCTCTCTCTGCCCTTCCCCTGCTCATGCTCATGCTCTGTCTCTCTCTCTCTTTCAAAAATACACATTACAAAAAATTAAAAAAAAAAAAAGATTCTGTGTCTCCCTCTCTCTTCAAAAATACACATTACAAAAAATTAAAAAAAAAAAGATTCTGTGTCTCCCTCTCTCTCTGCCCCTCCCCTGCTTGCGCTCTGTCTCTGTCTCTCTCTCTCTCAAAAATAAATAAACATTAAAAAAAAATCTAAACAGTTCTGTGTGCACAGCGGTCACATATTGGATTTTGTGTGTCCACTTCTCAGGATGAGAGTAAAAATCTGTGAAGCAGAGTGTATTTGCTATGTGTTGAATCAAGTCAAAATAGCTGGGATTAGGGAGGGTCCCAAATTCAAACTTGGAATACTGGCCTTCCTCGAGGAATTTTGAAAAAAAATTTTTTTTCTTTCTTAGGTTTATTTATTTATTTGTTTTGAGAGAGACAGAGAGAGTGAGTGGGGGAGGGGCAGAGAGAGAGGGAGAGAAGGAGAATCCCAAGCGGGCTCCACACTGTCAGCACAGAGTCGGATGCGGGGCCTGAACTCACAAACCACAAGTTCATGACCTGAGCCGAAACCGAGAGTCGGACGCTTAACCGACTGAGCCACCCAGGTGCCCCTCCTTGGGAATTTGATATCCTCGGCTGGACACGGCAGGCCCTGAGCTCAGCGTTGTGGGCACAGAGGTGAGCCGAGCAGGCCAGTCCTGTCCGGATGGGGCATCTCGTGCTGGGTCTCAGCACATGAGTTAAACCCAGATCCAGGAGTTCAGAAAACCATGGTCCTTGGATACTTAGAACTTCCTTGTCGTGTTAACGAAGACGAGGTGTATTTGTCTCCTGTCGCTTCTGTAATGAATTGACATAAACTTAGTATCTTAAAACCACACATTTATTCTCCCCTGGTTGTGAAGGCCCAAAGCCTGGAATGAGTCTGGTTTTTTTTTGTTTTTTGTTTTTGTTTTTTTCAGGCTTATTATTTATTTTGAGAGAGAGAGAATGTGAGTGGGGTAGGGACAGAGAGAGAGGGAGAGAGAGAGTCCCAAGCAGGCTCTGTGTCATCAGTGCACAGCCGGATGAGGGTTGACCTCCTGAACCACAAGATCATGACCTGAGCCGAAGGCAAGAGTTGGATGTTTATGTCCAACTGAGCCACCCAGGCTCCCCCCTGAAATGAGTCTTCTGCAGCAAAAATTAAGGCGTCAAAGGGCTGGTTCCTTCTGGAGGCTCTGGGGTGCGGAGGGAGTAGAGTCTGTTTCTATCCTTTTCCGTGTTCTAGAAACTTCTTCCTTGGCTCATGGCTACATATCATAATGCCTTATCTCCCCAACTCTGACCTCACATAATGTCTTCCCTCTTTGCTCTGTGTCCCTCTTACAAGGACCCTTGTGATTATGTTTAGGCCCCACCCGGACAATCCAGTGTGACCTCCCCATCTCAGGATCCTTAACCTCCTCACACCCACCAAGTCCCTTTTGTCATATAAGGTTAACGCCTGCAGGTTCCCAGATTCGGGGTCTGCCTGTGTTTGGGAGGCCATCTTTGGCCTGTCGTGAGGGGTGGCTTTCTTTCTTTCTTTCTTTCTTTCTTTTTTTTTTTTTTTAATTAAACTTTTTTAAACACTCATTTTTGAGGGAGCATGAGTGAGGGAGTGGCAGAGAGAGAGAGGGAGACAAAGAATCCGAAGCAGGCTCCAGGCTCCGAGCCTGACGTGGGGCTCAAACCCATGAACTGCGAGATCATGACCTGAGCTGGTCAGACGCTTCACCGACTGAGCCACCCTGGCGCCCCAGGGGGGGACTTTCAGTACTTGAAAGAGGAAGTTTGGGTGACAGAAGGGCATTTGCTGAGTCGGTCACTTCCCCGGATGTTCTGGATTGGTGGGAAAGGGCAGAGCTTGAGCAAACCATCTTTGCGGGACTGATGTCCCAGAAGCAGTGGATCTCGAATTGGGTGGGTCCTCGAATGTCCTAGGAAATGTGGGAAAGGGACAGAGGCCCAGATCCTGACCCACTTCAATGAGTCTGGCCCTTTGTGTTCTTTGTGAACTTTCCGGGTGACTCCGGTCCTCAGCAACGCCTGAAAACCGTCGCTCTGGGGAGTCCTCTCCAGGATCATCTGTGTGCGGGCCTGTGGGAGGTGGAACTTCCTGTTTTCTGTAAGCAGCCAGAGCCAGCCTACAGACAGGAAGTGTGGGAGAAGACCAGAGGAGGGGCCTCCTGGCTGGCAGAGGAAATGCCACCTGTGTCACACCTGGGAGGTGAGACGAGGTGTGGCTTCGAGAAGCAAGAGAGAGAGAGTGCTAGGAGCAGAGAGAAAGGCCTTCCCGGCAGCACTGAGGTAGGAACCAGCAGGCCCTGCTTGGGGACACGGAGGCCATTTATGGGGCCAGACGGGGCAGGGGCGGGGAACTGATTTGACAAGAGGGGTGAAGGTGACCCATTTTGGGAGAGAGAAAGCAGAGGAGGGGCAGAGAGAAAGAGGGAGACAGAGAATCCCAAGCAGGCTCCACACTGTCAGTGCAGAGTCGGACGCAGGGCTCGATCCCGTGAACCGTGAGGTCATGACCTGAGCGGAAGTCAAGGGTCAGACGCTTCACTGACCGAGCCACCCAGGCGCCCCCATAATGCATTTGTAGTAAGTGAGCAGAGTGTGTCGGGCACTGTATGTATGGGCACGGGGCAAGGGGCTGCAGTGCCGTGGCAAGCAGGACCCACAGGGATGCTGGTGTCGTGAGTATACTTTGGGGTGAGGTGGCCTGGTGGAGTTAGCGGGCAGACATAAATAATCAAGAGACATAGCCACAATCACGTGATTGCACATGACTAACTGGTGGCTTCTTTAGGTGGAATGTTCCGGGAGAGCTTCTCTGAGGAGGTGACTTTAAAAAAAAAATTTTTTTTTTTAATGTTTATTTTATTTTCGAGAGAGAGAGCACGAGCTGGGGAGGAGCAGAGAGAGAGAGAGAGAGAGAGGGAGACACAGAATCTGAAGCAGGCTCCAGGCTCTGAGCTGTCAGCACAGAGCCCGATGTAGGGCTCGAACTCATGAGCCGTGAGATCATGACTTGAACTGAAGTTGGCAGCTTAACCGACTGAGCCACCCAGGCTCCCCTGAGGAGGTGGTGTTGAAGCTGACATGTAGACCAGCCATGGGAAGAGCTGGGAGAAGGGCTCTTTGGGCAGGAGTGACAGAGAGTGCCAAGGCCACGAGGAAGGGCCAGACTCGCCCCATCCAAGGAGGAGCTAGAGCAGCACAGTCTGTAGAACTTTCCGCAGAGATGGGAATGCCGTATCTGGGCTGACCAATTGGCCACCAGCCGCACGGGATAGCCGATCACTTGAAACACGGTTAGTAAGACTTAGGAACGGAATTGTACGTTTTATTTTCATTTTGGCTGACTTAAATTTAACTTTCAGTGCCACAGGAAGCTGGTGCCCTTTCTGTTGAACAGCACAGGGGCTAACGGTCCGTGTGTCTGGAGAGAATCGTGTGAAGTAAGAGGAGATAGAGAGAGGCCGGCCTTCATTGCTTCGTGCATTAGGCTACCTAGTCTGGGTTTCTTTTTTTCTAACATGGCGCAAAGCCTTCGGATGGGCTTACTTGAAAGTTCACATGATGTGATTGATGTTTTAGAAGTTCACTCTGGCTGCCACGTTGAGAGTGAATTGTAGGGGGGTAAGGGTGGAACAGGAGGCCAGTTAGGTCCTCGTGAGGATACGGGGAAAGCTGCTGGTGCCTTGAACAGGGTGGCCACAGTGGAGCCAGAGAAACACGGATGGATTCCGTTGGAAGTGGGTCTGGCAGGAGTGGACGGGGAGGGGATGGAGAAGGCGGGAGAATTTGCTAATCCTAGATTTGGGGCTCAAGCAGCAGGAGGGATCATGGTGCCATTTGCTAAAACGAGGTATGGAGAGCACGTGTCCTTTTGGTTTGCTTTGTTTTTGGAAGCGATGAATATAGGCTCTTTTAGGGGGTTGGTTAGAGATGTCTCTTGAGCATCCGTGTAGAGACGGCAGGTAGCCAGGTGGTCATGGGGAAAGGCCAGAGCTAGAGAAAGGAAATCGAGGGTGTATAAAGCCAGGGGACAGGGTCAGGCCACTGAAGAGAGTGCATTTATGGAGAAGAGGGGGAGGGGCAGGAGACTCCTATCCCGTTTGAGCTGGAGCATCTGAGGAAGATCCAGAAAGACCACTTGAGAAATGTGAGGTGCCCATGGGAGCCAAGAGAAGTCATTCTCTTGGTTTCCAGAAGGAAGAAACGTTGAATGCTACTGATTGGCCAAGGACTGGAGAAGAATCCAAGGTCAACAGCATGGAGGTCATGGGTGACCTTGGGAGAGCCGGCTCAGTGGAGGGAGTAGCAGAACATTGGGGCTAAGAAAGTAGAGGTCATGACCACAGGTACCTCTTTTGGGGAAAATATTTGCTGTGACCAGAAGCAAAGGAATGGGCGGGACCCGGAGGAGTGGGGATCAAGGGATATTTTTGTCTTTCGTTTTAAAGCTATGTGTTATGTGCTGATAGGTAGAAGGCAGGTAGTTTGCCTTTGATAGGAGGAGGGCCTTTTAGTCGCCATAATGGCGGGGTGGGGGGGAGGGACGGCTGCACATATGAGCCCTGATGGAGTTTGGGCCAAGGGCTGATGAGCACTTACTGTCCAACTGCTCCTGTCTTTCTAAGTGAAGCGAGAGGCAAGACCGTTATCTGAGACAATAGATAGTTGTCCCAGTGGTGGAAAACAGTCCACAGGGGTAACTACAAGAGGACTGCACGTGGCCACATGGCTCGGATTGTGCTTCTCAAACTTGAACATGCAAATGGATCACCCAGGGATTTGTTACGATGCAGAGTCTGGGTTTTTTTTTTTTTAATTAAAAAAATTTTTTTTAATGTTTATTTTATTTTTGAGAGAGAGAGAGAGAGAGAGAGACAGCGCAAGGGGAGGGGCAGAGAGAGAGACACACACACACACACACACACACACACACACACACACACACAGAATCTGAAGCAGGCTCCAGGCTCCAAGCTGTCGGGACAGAGCCTGACGCAGGGCTCGAACTCACAAACAGTGAGATCATGACCTGAGCTGAAGTTGGAGGCTCAACTGACCGAGCCACCCAGGCGCCCCAGATTCTGGTTTCTGATGACGCTCCTAGGGCATGTTGACGACGCTGTCCTTGGGTCCCACTTTGAGTGAATGAGACTCCACAGCGCTTGTGCAGTGAGAAGCTTAAGAAGACATGTGGTTCACTGATGTGTCCCAGAGATGCCTAAGTTATTTGCCCATTGAACTTACACTTCAGGCAGAATTGAGCAAGAATTGAGTCCCTATTCGAGATTTGCGGCCATCCATTGAAAGGCAGGTTTTTTTCAGCCTACATGTCCATCAACCGATGATGGATAAAGAATACATGGTGTTTGTACATATAATGGAATACTACTCAGCGATCAGAAAGAATGAAATCTTGTCATCTGCAACGACGCGGATGGAACTAGAATGTATCACGCTAAGCGAAATAAGTCAGAGAAAGACAAATATCATATGATTTCACTCATATATGGAATTTAACGTACACAGCAGATGAGCGTAAGAGAAAATAATATAAAAACAGAGAGGGAGACAGACCATAAGGGACTCTTAAATACAGAGAACAAACTGAGGATTAATGGAGGGGTGTTGGGTGCAGGGGGGGGGGATGGGCTAAATGGGTAAGGGGCATTAAGGAGGGCGCTTGTGGGGATGAGCACTGGGTGTTATATGTTAAGTGACGAATCATTAAAATTCTAATCCTGAAGTCATTATTATACTATATGTTAACTAACTTGGATGTAAATTAAAAAAAACAACAAATAAAAAATAAAAAGACACTTCACTGTAGATATAAAAAATAAATAAATAAATAAAAGGTTCTCCTCAATGTCAGACCTATCTGGGAGATCTTTTAAAAAAAGAACAGGGCCTGAGTATTTCGATTTTGATTGGGATTCTGAATTAAGGGATGTAGGGTGGATTCCCAGGGTTCCCTGTTTTTCAAAAGCTCCCCTGGTGATTCTCATGTTTATCCAGGCTTGAGAAACACTGATCTAAAATACCAGGTCAAGGGGATGATCATGGGAGTAAGTGGCCCAGGTAGGGTGGAGGCAGGGAGGCCCCTAGGAGGTGCGGGCTCCTGTCTGTATAAACAACTTGAGTCACCCCAAGTCAGCATGCCAAGGCTGTTGTGGCTGTCTGATTTTACATAGTCCTTTGAAAGACATGCCATGTCAGCCAGCAGGAGCAGTGTGCCCATCAGGCTCCCCTTCTGGAATCTTCATAGGGTCCTGGGATGGCTCCTTGGGGCATCTGGTCTACCTTATAGGATTCGTGGGTTGGGGGACCCATTCGGGCCTGAGGAGGGAGTTGCTCAGATGGTTCTGCCAGTCCTTACTGGTCCTAGCCCTTCAGACAGTTTCAGAGAAGATTCTCCAACAGAGGGGCCCCTTGAGTCCTGCAGCCCGGTCATGAGCGAGGCTGGTTGCAAGGCTGAGAGCCCAAAATGTGATGAGGATGAATCGTCCCATCCAGTTGCCCAGAGCGATGACAAGAATCACGATAGAAGCCAGGGCCCAAAGCATCTCTTCATGTGGCGAGGATAATGCCTCCACAGCCAGCAAAGGGCCTGAGGTCTTCCAACAGCTGTGCGATCAGATTTGGAAGTGGATCCTCTTCCAATTGAGCCTTGAGATGATCACGGTCTTCACGGGCACCTTGATCGTGGCCGCGTGAGAAACCCCGCTTGAGGCTCAGGGTTTGGGCAAACTGGACCCAGGTCTCTGATCTGCAGAAACCGAGGTGCTAAATGTTTGTTGTTTGAAGCCATTAAGTTTTGGACTAATTGGTTCTGCGACGCTCTATAACACACAGAAGGGGCCAAGGCCGCATCGCCAGAAGGTTCCGTCTCTTTACTTTCCTGTCTGCTGCTTCATTTTCTGCCTTAGCAACCTCTTCAGAAGGATTCTACACTCTTGGTGATCCTTAAAAAAATAATAATAAATTAATTTAAAAAGTAAGAAAAAGAAAGAAATCAATGAGTGGGTAGCTTTCTTTTTTTTTTTTTTGTTTTTTTTTTTTAATTTTCAACGTTTTTTATTTATTTTTGGGACAGAGAGAGACAGAGCATGAACAGGGGAGGGGCAGAGAGAGAGGGAGACAGAATCGGAAACAGGCTCCAGGCTCTGAGCCATCAGCCCAGAGCCTGACGCGGGGCTCGAACTCACGGACCGCGAGATCGTGACCTGGCTGAAGTCGGACGCTTAACCGACTGCGCCACCCAGGTGCCCCAATGAGTGGGTAGCTTTCAAATGGAGCCCGGGGTGGCCTGGTTGGGTGGCTGCCACAGCCCCATCCCAAAATGGTCACTGGCAGGATGTGGAAGTGAGGGGATCCTTGACGTCGGCCTGGGTGGGATTTGAGAAAACCGCCCCAGCTCTGGGGCAGACGGGGAATCCAGATGGTCCGTGTCGTGGAAGTCGGTGGAAAAGCCTCGAGGCCTGAAGGCCAAGGCTTTGGGGAGACCAGAGGCAGCGAGGGCTGCAAAGAAACCGATGGGGAGGGGTGTTCCCGGTTTTACCTGCGTGTGAGAGCATTCGGGTCCACATCCAAGCGGAGAGAGTACCTACCGAGGGATCGCGCTGGCGAGGACGTCAAAGCAGGCACGGGGACACCATCCTTTTGTGTAGGCTGGTGGCAAGATTTTGATCACGCGTGCTAATAGGAGGCAGGGTGGCGGGCTGGGTTGGCAGACAATGAAATTAACCCTCAAAAAAGCCAAGGCTGCGAGGAGCCCCATAAATCACCGCGATTCAACTGTCTGTCAAACCTGAGTAATTCCTCCTACAAGTCTTTTTTCCACCAGCAGTTTCTGGTTCCTCCTCCTGAGGCTTTAGGACTCCCCAGCGAGGAGGCAAATAAATGGATCTCCGCCTCCCGCTTTCTCCTCTCTCTTTGCCTTCTTGGTCTCCTGTGTAGGCGTTCAGGAGCTGGCCTCATGAGCCAAGAGCATTCCTCGTGCCCAGCAGGAGAGAAGAGAAAACTCCTGGCCCTTCTCTGTCCCTGTCGTATGCTTCTCGGGGGGAAATGGAGGCAGGCGGTCTCCAGTGAGTCTGGGGAGGAAGTGAGCTGATCGTGCTCTGGGGTTTGGGGTACGTTAGGTTTACGAGAGTCCAGCGCTGGGGAGGAGGGCCGGGCAGAGGGCCCTGTGTGCCCTGGCATGTTTAGCTGGTGTGCCCAGGATGGCCAGTCTTGTGGGAGTCACGGAGGTACAGCTCTCTTCCCGATGCAGTGTTGTGTGCACGGGCACGTTTCCACTTTTGTACGGGGCTCTGCCTGGGTGGGATCACTCTCTCCCATCTCACCGGGCAGGCGGAGTGTTAGAGGATTCAGCTTGTGCGTGGCCATCCCACTTGGCCACTTCCGCAAGAATCCCGGCGGTGGGGGGTGGGGGGAATACGACGGAGGAGCAGGTCCGGAAGCGTCTCTTCCTCCGTGCCAGGCATAGGAAGCGATCTGCCACACCCACCCCAGGGCCTTGGAACATGCCTCTCGGATCACTTGACCCCGTGACCGTGTTTAAACTTTTCAGGCCAGACGGATGTACAGAGTCTTTGCCTGCTCGGCAGAGAAGCCAGCGTCGACAGCAGAGACCTCGCAGGGCCACGCGGAACGAGTTCCTTCGTGGGGATGAGCGCATCCTGACTCTGTGGCCGGCTGGTCGGGTGGGTGCTGTTTGAAAACAGAGGTGCGGCAGAGGGAGGGCTGGACGGCACGTCCCCGGCTCCCGCTGGGTTTCCCATGACTCACCGAGGTGCTGGACAAGCTTCGGAGACTTGTTTCGCAAGCGCCAGGAGACGTGCGGAGGAGGTCGTGGGAGCATTGTGTGGACAGGTGCACGTCCCGGACCCAGCGCTCGCCTTCACGCCCGTGGCCACAGCTCGGGCCCTCAGCTTTTTTGGTCATTTATATTCAGGAGGCGGTGAGTTGCTGGCACGGTGGCTGGCGGGGGAGGGGGACGAGTCTGTGTGACCCCGGTGCCGCCTCGAATGCCACCGTGTTCTCTTCCCCCCCTCGGACCCTGGGGTGAGAAGGCCTGGCCCACCTTAGAAGACTTCCTTTCTGCTTGGTGCCTGGGTCACCTGATGGCCCTGCCCTCCTCTTGGGTCCATTCTTTGCAGGGAGGGCTGTCCTACCTGCGGGGGGGTGGGTGGGGAGTTGTGGTTTTAGTGTCTGCCTCCCTGGCCAGCCTAGCCCTGGGGTGGGGGTGGGGGTGCGGGTGGGGTGGGGGGTCCCTGTGCGTCCCTCTCCTCCAGTTCACGTCTGCTAGCAGCTCTTTCGTCCAGTCACCCAGTGGAGCCCCCCAGGGAGGAGAGGGGGGCAGCGTGAGGTGAATGGGAGTGTCCTGACGGGAGATGGGGACGCCCCAGGGCCTCGCTGGTGGCAGGAAGTGGGTCCAGTGCACGTTTGTATCCGCCTTCCTCCCTGCCCCGAGCGAGGGCTGGAGTTGCTAAGCACGGGCCTGCTGTGTCCGCCTGCAGATCCGACCCAAGGCACGGAGCCCGAGTGCGTTTTTACCGTGCTGAGGTCATGGGTTTGCAAAAACTTGGAAAGCAGAGCAGCCTGGACCACGGAGCTCGCGGAGCCCACGGCCTGGCGTTTGCACGTGTGCCCTGGACAGCCTTGAACCAGTTCCACCTGACTTACACGCCCAGCGGGTTCTGGGTATCCCAGGGAGCACAGCCTGTGGGGGATCGGGACCCGGCAGAGCCTGGGGTGTCTGAGCACCTGTGCTCTGCCCTCTCCCTCTGGTTCCGAGAAGAAAGTATTTATGGAGCACCTCGTGGGCACGATGCAGAGGGGACAGTTGTGGCCGCTTTGGCTCGAGGGCCAGTGGGGGAGGCCAGCCGTAAGCAGGCATCTGCAGGAAATGTGTGCAGGGCATCACAGAGGCTCAGAATAGGGGGACGAGCAGGACGGGGCACCTGGGTTGCCTTGAGTCGCTTGAGTGTCTGACTCTTCGTCTTGGCTCAGGTTGTGCTCTCAGTCTGTGAGTTCGAGCCCCACATTGGGCTCTGAGCTGACAGTTCAGAGTCTCCTTGAGATTCTCTCTCTCCCTTTCTCTCTCTCTCTCTCTGCCTCTTCCTCACTCTCTCTCTTTGGAACAGAGGTTCCAAAGGGATGCTCGGGAATCAAATCGGGGAACTTGCTTCCGTACTGTTTGTTTTGTTTTGATTTAGAAGATGTTTGGTCTGGCCCGGCCGAGGGATGGGCAGAGAGGTAAGACGATGAGGGAAGGAAGTTGTTTCTTCTGATAGGACCCGTTCTATTGCCGGGGTTAAAAACCAGCTCAGCGCTGCTGAAGCAAAGCAGGGAACGTTGGGAGTCCCCTGTCGCTCTCCATTAGCTCCGAAGGTGTCAGGATATGTGGTTTCTCACTGCACCTGCGTTGCTGTTCCCACCCCTTAGGCCGACCTCATGTTGAGGACTCCGGCAGGGGTGCCTGGGGGGCTCAGTCGGTTAAGTGTTCACTCTTAGTTTCGTTTCAGGTCATGATCTCACGGTTTCATGAGTTCGAGCCCCGCATCGGGCTCTGCGCTGACAGTGTGGAATCGTGGAATCTGCTTGGGAGTCTCTGTCTCCCTCTCTCTTTGCTCCTCCCCCACTCACTCTCTCTCTGTCTCTCTCAAAATAAGTAAATAAGCTAAAAAAAAAGAAAAAGAAAAGAAAAGACTCCCCTGAGAATGGAGAAGTGTGGCTCCCCTTGGGAAAACAATGGGGTGCCAGCACCCTAACAAGGAGACTGGGGGATGGGCAGGCAGGATCAACACGCGTTCACCACTGGTTCCCGAGAACGTGAAGGAGCCAGGAAGGGTTTGTGGCTTTTGTTTTGCGTGCCAGAGGTGGTTTTGAGTAGGTGGATGCTGTCCTGGCAAACGGAAGAGGGACGACGTGGGGGGAGAAAGTTTGGAGAGATCTTAGCGGTTGAATAGATGGGACCTGGGAAGTCCCTTCCTTACCCTCCTCCCAGATATGATGCTTTCTTTATTTTTACTTCCTCTGCTCCCCAGCCAGTCACTGACACCTGGGTGGTGGGAACCCAGCTGGGTGTGGGCACCAAAGGGATTGTTTCTCAAGGACTTGGTTCCCACCGAGGGTTAAAATAAGCCGTACGAAACTCATGGTCTCTAAAGGCCACGTTGGAGCTGATTGAGTATGGGGAGTTGGATATGAAATGGAAACATTGAAGAGGGCTGATTTGGGGTTGGGCTTCTGGGGGCTGGGAATACATACGTACATAATATACGTATATATTTATATAGATGGGTGGGAGTGGTTTGGGAATGGAATTTGGTTTTGCACATGTTGCATTTGAGATGTTAGTGGCCTGTGTCTCTGAGGAAGAGTGTGGTTGATCCCATGAGTGGGGCCTGTGGAGGGACTGGGGAGTGATCCAGAGAGAGTGGGGGGCAGGCACAGAATCCGAAGGAGGCTCCAGGCTCCTGGCTGTCAGCACAGAGCCCCACGCGGGGGCTCGAACTCATGAACCGCAAGATCATGACCTGAGCCAAAGTCGGATGCTTAACCGACGGAGCCCCCCAGGCGCCCCTACAGTTAGCATTTGCCCAAGTCAGCCTGCCAACACCTGCGTGTCACAATGCCCCTTGGGATAAAAGTGACTCCCTGGTCAAATAACGTTGAACCTTGAACAAACGAATATTCGTTCTTTCTTTCACCACCTTTTTATTGAGCACCTGTTACACGTTAGGTTGGAGGTGCCCGGTGTTTCTAACAAAAGCCTCTGCTTTCACCGCTTAGGTTCTCTTGGGGAAAGCAGACGATAAAATAACTAGATGATGTGCTTTCGGGCTCGTGAGGTACTGTTTTCCCGTCGCAGAGCAGAGGGCAGTGGGAGGTGATGTTTTAGATGGTGTTGACAGGAAGGCTCTGTGGTCCCTGATATTTAAACAGACCCGAGTAAAATGAAGACGCAAGGAAAGAGTGTTGCAGGGGGAGGAAAAATGCACGCACATGGGCGGAGAGGTGGACATACGCTTGACCCCTCCATCGTGTCTGGAATAGAGGGAGGGAGAGACGGGGAGATCATTCAGGCCGCTGTGGACACGGGCTTTTTACTCTGCGGAAGATGGGGATCCACTGTGGAGATTTGAAGCAGGACGTGATTTTTTTTTTTTTAATTTTTAATGTTTATTTTTGAGCGAGAGAGACAGAGTGCAAGCAGGGGAGGGGCAGAGAGAGAGAGAGAGAGAGAGAGAGAGAGAGAGAGAGAGAATCCGAAGCAGGCTCCAGGCTCCGAGCTGTCCGCACAGAGCCTGATGCGGGGCTGGAACTCACAGATGGTGACATCATGACCTGAGCTGAAGTCGGATGCTCAACCGACTGAGCCACCCAGGCGCCCCTCTCGGGATTGCTTCTTAAGGATTTAGTTGACAACCAAGGGTTAAAATTAACAGTCCTATGAAACCCACGGTCTTTAAAGACTTTTTTTTTTTTTTTTTTAAGCTGTTCTCTTCCCACAAACCCACGGGAGCGCTTTCTTTTGGCGTTCAGGCAGAAACGGTCGTACTTTCCCTGAGCCCGCTGGCTTCTTTTAAGGACCAAGGACCGTTCAGCCAAACGCATTGCCCTCCTTGCACTGGCTGCAAAGCTCGGTGCCAGATCTGGGGCCCACCTCGTGTGCCGGAAGATTGCATCACAGGTGTCCCTGACTTCTCCCAAACTTCATCATAGTTTCTTTCTTTTTTTTTTTTTTTAAAGATTTATCTTTCTTTAAAAAATATTTTTCCTTTTATTGAAGTACGGTTGGCACACGATGTTCCACGAGTTACGGCGAACAGCAGAGCGATCTGTCAGTGCTGTTAGAACACCACTGACTACATTCCCCATGCAGTTGCTTTCATCCCCGGGACTTACTTGTTTCATAACTGGAAGCCGGGACCTCCCCCACTCCCCTTCCCCTTACTTTCTCTGCCCTGTGTTCCCTTCATTTGCCGCTCTAGGTGTCTGGTCCAGGAAGAGGGAGCGTGGGGATGTAGATTCTCTTTCTGCAGTCCTGATGGTGAGAGGGAAGCCTCATTTTGTGCTCCCTCCGTCCTGCCACCCTTTTTCCCTGCTCCAGTGTGGGGCTGGCTAGACTTGACTTTCCTCCTCTGGGTTCGGTGCCCCCCTCCCTCCCAACGCGGGAAGCAGCCACTGCACGGGTCGGACGGCAGCTTGCCCTGCGTCATTAGGGATGATTTACTTCTCTGGCGGAGACCCCGGCCTGCGAGTCCACACGGACCGCACGCTGACCTTGTGGAACAGCGTTTTGCAGTGCACGCTGCTGGAGCCGCTCTCTGGCGGGGCCCGCACAGGTGCTGGTGACGCAGCCAGGGGCCAAGGCACTTTGTGCAGAGGGGAGGTGCTTGGGCTGCCCCTTCCTGAACCCCTCATCGCCGCTCAGAGTCCCGCAAGGTTCGAACCAGGAGAGATGTTTGCCAGCAGCCGGGCTGCCTGGGGTCCTCATACTCCCCTTCCCTCCCTCGGGCAACTGTCCCCCCAGTGCTCCGGGCACTGTCTATGACCACACTGGCTCCCTAGTTTATTCTTTCCCTCCCTCCTTTCCCCTCCCCTCCCTCTCCCCTCCTCTCCCCTCCTCTCCCCTTCCCGCATCTTTTCTGAAACACCACAAGTGTTTTACCCCCTTTTGTGTACCGGAACCATCCCCGATGAGATCGTACCTTCCCAGCTCTGCTGCTGGGGGGCTTCAGGGTTTCACCCTCCCTCCTCTTCCTGAACCCACGCCCCCCCTCCCCCCCCCCAGGCTGATGCCATTTTTAGTTTTCAGTAACTTTCTTTATGGAGGATCCTCAAGATCCCGTGGGTTTGAGCACCAGAAGGGCCCTGGAATCTAGCTCGGATTCCATTTCTCTGCAGCCAGAGGGCCGCAGGGTGACATCTCCCCGCAGAGACCCCCTCATGGCCAGCCTGAGCCCTTGAGGCGTGTGGAGTCTGTCTTCTTTATAATGGTGAAGGCTTCCCAAATGTCTGAGGAAGCTGTTCAGAAAGCCCTCTCCATCCATCCATTCATTCATTCATTCACTCCACATGAGTCAGAGAAGCCTTATTGATTTTCTTTGGTATGTTTGCAAGGTGTGTCCGCTGGGACCTGTGGGTAGTGTAGACACCCAGTGTGGACACTTGGCCCTCTGCGTCCCAGGGGCTTACAAGTTCGTGTCCCGGCTGGGACAGACACGGGCCACGTTCCAGCCTACACCGAGGCGGTGGTGGCGATCGGTGCCCCTCCGAACGCATCCTGGTCCGGCACCCGGTCACTGCCCCCATCCCCCGGGAGAGGGCTTCCTGCTTAGCAGAGATTGGGGTAGTTTGCGTGCACAGCCCTCTTGGGGACGCCAGGCTGAGCTCGCTTGGAACCCTGGGCAGGTGGCATATCTCCATCCCCTGGACTCTCCTTCTCTGATGGGTTTTCCCTTTTGGGTTTTCCCCAGGCACACCCGAGCCTTGGGATCAACTCTCAAGAAACTAAGTGGGAACTCGGTGGGAACACAGGTTTCCCATTTGCTTAGAGGAGAAAAAAGGTAATGTTTTGCGTAACCGCTGGGATTTATGGGCCCTTAGCCGGTACCTGCTGGTGCCCCGCGGAGGTCCTCTGTGGAACTCATCCGGGAGCTTGGAAGCCACGTCTGGTGGTCCAGTGTAGTCTCGTGGATCTTCCTCTCGCTGGGGTCTCTCTGGCATCCGTGCTCTGTCAACCTTTGTCCTCTGACGGTGACGTGGCTAGCCCTGATGTGTTATTCCCAGGAACGAGTGGCCACGCAGTGTCCCGGAAGTCTCCTTTTTGCCCTCTCTACGGTTCTGTGTGACGGAGCCTGAGTCCAGCTGGGGGTGATGCCCGGTCCGCACAGCAGGATCTCTCAGGATTGTTTTCATCCACACTCCACCCTTCAGGATGTATTCACCAGCTTTGGTGTGAAGTCAGAACACTTAACCTGCCAGCGATTTGTGTGGGTTCCAACAGCCTCTGCAACCCACGTGCATCCCTTTTCCTGTCACGTTTAATTCCCTGCCCTCCGCTTTTGCTCAGACTCGGTTGCCATCCCCTCCGCCCGTGTCCAGAGCCCGGGACGAGCCCAGGTTCCTCACGATGGTTTCGTAGCAGGGGCCGTTCCGGGTAGCGTAAATTTTGTGCCAAGGCGGAAGAGACAGGATCGCTGCTCTCCCAGCCTTGCAGGGACCCACGGAGACCCTGCCTCCCTCCCAGATAGTGTCAGTGCCAGAGTGCACACATTCCAGGCTGATTAGCTAATGACTTTGGACCGGGCTAGTGCGATGCCAAAAGTGTGATTCACTCAGTTGCAGGTAGGGACAACGGTGAGCATGCTCCGTTGCCATGGGGACGTGAACACCGATTCGTCTCCAAGCAGAAAGAATTCACTGCCACTCCTCTGGGATGTGGACGTCTCCCACACCGCTCCCCCGGGCACTCTGCTCTCCCTCGGGCTGCAGTGCGCCCCTTCCTCCTCCCCCCCCCCCCCCGTGTCCCCCATCCGCTGTCGCTCCCTCCTGGTGGGCGCCCTGGTCCCCCGGGTGCAGCGGACACCCCTCGCTGCTCTGTGGGTTCAGTCACCATCTAGCCACACCTCCGATGCCTCGTCTGAAGCCCCAGTGACCGGGTTGTACTCGACCGAATGCTTTCTTGAGGTGCGGCCCTGTGACGAGGTGACAAGGGCGAGGCTTTAAAGTTGGACAGATGTGGCTCAGGTTTCTGTCGTCATTCATGAGCTCCGTAGCCTTGGGAAAATGTTTTTCTTCCTCCTCCATGTCCTCCTAGGGAAATTGGGGCAGTCCCTACCTTACCGGGCTGCAGGAGGACGAGACGGAAGCGTGTCAGAGCGCTTCGCACATCGCTCCGCGTTTGCTTTCGTTCTGTCTCTTCTGTGTCTCAACAGCCCAGGGGGCCCCGGGGATTGGCACTGGGACATCCTGTGAAGTCGGCTAGGAGGCCGGCACACCCAGGGACAGTTGTCCGGAATGCAGAACTCCGGGCCGCGCGCCCCGTCCGCCTTGCGCCACTTGGGTGTTCTTGGGTCGCAGACGCCAGAAACGGATTGTGGCTGACATGAAAAGCAAAGGGGAAGCCATGGGAGAGATGCTGCAGCTCGCAGAGTGGGCAGGGGGCTGGGGGAGCCTGAACACCCGACAGACACCGAGGTGCTCGCTTGTGGGAGGCCCTGCAGGAAGGGGTGGTGGGCACGGTGTCAGAGCAGAAGTTAGCGTGGTCGGGTGTGCTTGGTGGTGACGGATGAAGCCCACCCATGTCTCAGGGGGTCGGCCCAGAGCCTGGCGGTCAGCGTGGGCCACACGCACCTGTGTCCCGTGAAAGACCCCTTCGGATTTGGAGCGGACGAGCTGGTCCCGGGATTCCCAGTCTTGCAGAAAAAGCGCCCGGTGCGTCGGGGGGGGGGGGGGGAGAACTCCCTACACGAAGCGGGGCGCTGTCCAGATGGGTGGTGACCTCACTGGACCCCGTGGTTTCTTGTTCCTTTTGGTTTTTTAGTGTTTGTTTATTTTTGAGAGAGAGAGGGAGAGGGAGAGAGAGAATCCCAAATAGGCTCCGTACTGTCAGTACAGAGCTAACAGTCGTGAGATCACGACCTGAGCCCAAGTCAAGAGTCGGACGCTTAACCGACGGAGCCCCCCGGGTGCCCCCGGACCCTGTGGTTTCTGATAGGACTTCTCTGATGACAGGGAGGAAATACGAATGAGCGTTACTGGGCTTTGTAGCCCTTATTCTCCCCCTGAAACCTGCAAACTGGTATGTGTAGTCAATAACCAAAGTTTCCTCAGATTCAGTCCATTTTGCATGAAATTTGTCCACAGAAAATTACGGAGATTCTAACAAACCCGTCTACCACGCGTAGTTTTAAATCAGCTTTACTGAGCGGTAATTTGCGGTCAAGAAGAATTTACCCATGTTACCTGTACAGGTCAGTGACTTGACAAATGTAAACAGTCATGTGACTGCCAAAGCACAGGGCATCTTTCCAGAATGTTCTCTCTTGTCCATGTGCAGGCCGTTTCTCTCCTGTCCTCCCTCATCTCCTCGGGTCACCCTGGAATCTGGCTTCTTTTGCACAGGGTAATAGCTGAGATTTACCCATATTTTTGTATCAGTGGTTTGCGCCTTGGGATTTCCTAGTAGAATTCCATTCGCTGGATATACCATAATTTGCTTCATTTGTCAATTGATGGGCATTTGGGTTGTTCCCAGCATTGAGCTGTAATGATTAATTCCGCTGTGAACGTTTGTGTTCGAGCCTCTCGGACGTGCTTTCCTCTCTTCTTGCGTGAATACTTAGGCGTGAAGGTGCCTGCTTATATGGCGAGTGATGTGTGACTTTATGAGAAATGGCAAAACTGTTACTTCCATGAATTGTGCTTTTTAGGTCTTATGGAAAACTTTTCTTACGCTGAGGTCCTAAAGTAGTCTAAAACTCCTCTGAAAGTTTTATTTTTTAAAAATTAAAAAAATTTTAAAAATTCTTTTTGAGAGAGAGAGACAGAGAGAGAGGGAGACAGACAGACAGAATGCAAGTGGGAGAGGAACAGAGTGAGAGGGAGACACAGAATCAGAAGCGGGCTCCAAGCTCTGAGCTGTCAGCACAGAGCCCGACGCGGGGCTCGAACCCACAAGCTGTGAGATCATGACCTGAGCTGAAGTCGGACGCTTAACTGACTGAGTCACCCCGGTACCCCTATTGTAATTTTTTGATAGTTACAATTTATCAGAAAATTTTCTTTGTGGTCCTAGTTTGTGAGAAGTTTTAATGGTCAGATGCTTTTTCTGCATCTAAATTATATTTTTCTTTTAATGTGGTGTGTTTAACTAATGAGTTTTTTTGATGTTTTTTTTTTTCAACGTTTTTTTTTTTTTTTTTTTTTTTTTTTTTTTTGGGACAGAGAGAGACAGAGCATGAACGGGGGAGGGGCAGAGAGAGAGGGAGACACAGAATCGGAAACAGGCTTCAGGCTCCGAGCCATCAGCCCAGAGCCCGACGCGGGGCTCGAACTCACGGACCGCGAGATCGTGACCTGGCTGAAGTCGGACGCTTAACCGACTGCGCCACCCAGGCGCCCCAGTTTTTTTGATGTTTTAATATCCCTCTCTTCCTGGGATTAAATAATGTTTGTTTAGGATTTTTACAGTTATGCCCTGTAAGGTTAGGAGGTAGGCTTTTAAGTCTTTCGTTGTTTTCTTTGAAGGTCAGCACAAGGTAGTGTAAGAGGAACTGAGTGTTTTTTCTCTCCGTTTCTGGAAGAGATTTATATAAGATTAATGTCTTTTCTTTCAAGGTTTGAGAAAACTTGTCGCAGAACCACAGAGATGTGTTGTAGCTTTTTAAGGTAGAGTTTAGGCCACTGAATCGATTCCTTTGAAGGTTATAGATCTATCTAGGTTTTCTGTTTCCTCTTGAGTCAATTTGGAATTTTTAGTTTTTCTGGAGAATGATCAGCGATCAGTGATGAGAGGTAGCAAATGACCGGTCAGTGCCAAGACTTGTGGGGAAAATAGGACCTTAGTGATTCATGCTCCCAACACCCGAAAGGTAGAAGGGGGAGATCAAAGTGACTGCGTCCCAGGGTTTTTGTATTATTCAGAAGGAGAAAAGAGCTATCGATTATCTTTGTGCTTGGGAGTTGAGAGTACATGTTAAAAATGTCTGTATAACTGCCTAAGTCACCTAAGTAGTATATAAATAGACCAGAATTGCCAAGCGTTCATGGGCGGGAGGGAGAATAAAGAAAATGCATTCAGGGGCGCCTGGGTGGCTCAATCATTTGCGCGTCCAACTTCTGCTCAGGTCGTGATCTCACGACCCATGAGTTCAAGCCCCGCGTCGGGCTCTGTACTGGCAGCTGAGCCTGGAGCCTGCTTCCGATTCTGTGTCTCCCTCTCTCTCTGCCCCTCCCCTGCTCATGCTCTGTCGCTCTGTCTTTCAAAACTAAAGAAACATTAAAAAAAAAAAAAAGTAAAATGCAATCAACCTGGTAGAAAGCAAGACGGGAGGAAGCCAACCAAAACAGCAAAGAGAAGAGTGTGCTAAAGAGAAAGCACGTCATGGCGATGACCTTTGGGTGTTTCTCCTTAGCGTTCCACACACAGGCCCCTGCACCGTGACCGCCTGTCTGCCGTCTCTCTCTTTCTCTCTCTGTCTCACGGGAAGCAGACTCTTCTGGCTTCTGGGCCACTCATCTGCTTATTCTGAGTGCCTGGCATACAGAACGTGCCTAGTAAGTTTGGATGAGTGTGGTGAGCAAATACACCCTGCAGACAGAGCCACTCTAGCAGGTTCTGTGGCTCTAGGGACATTTTAATCTGTGCTTGCCTTGGTTGATCCGTGAGTTAGGGACTGAGGAAGGAGCTACAGCCTTGAATTGGGGGGGGGGGCGGGGGGGGAAAGCCACTGAAACCACTATTAAATTCCTCTACTGTGCGTGTAGCTGTTATGTGCTTGGTGGGTACGAGGGGGGCCCCGGGGACCTCTCGTACAGGGGGTGAGGTAGCCTGAGTGCTTCTCAAACATTAACACACTCACGATTCATGGGGGGCTGGGGGCATTTGTGAGGGCACAGATTCTGATGCAGGAGTTCTGGGGCGGGGCCCGGATGCTGCATTTCTGACAAACCCCGTGGACCGTGCTTTATGGAGCAGGGCTTCAGGTTATTACCTACACTGATACCCTGACTGGATGCTTGGGGACAGCACAGTGGCCCTGCACTTGGAGAATAGGCTCAGATGGAAATTATTCTAACTTCCGGGGCTGTTACTAGTGAACGTGAGGGCTCCAAGCCCCTGCAGGTGCAGGGAGGGGTACCCCTTGGCCTCATACTGTGTGACTCCAGCTCTGTGCAGGGCGGGGTGGAGGTGGGGGGCCTGGGATGGAAGGAGTTTGCCGAGCTCCCTGCACGGCGATCACACTCTTCCTCGGTTTTTTCGTTTCTCAAGCGGAGCCACATGGCTTGTTCAGACACGTCGCCTCCTGGGAAGCTCTCATCTTGATGATTCACATGTCACTTGTCACTGTTCTCCAGTACCGTCACACTTTATCTGTGCAATCAAAATCCCATTTCCTTGCCTCATTCCTGCGAGCCTCCGCCCGCCTGTCCCTCTCGTCCTCGGGTTCTGGTTTCTGTCGTGCTGTCCGCCCTGGGCAAGACAGGCAGCCCTCACTCCCCTCTCTTCAGAAGCACGACACGGGCCAGGGACAATGACGTCCTCACACCCACCTTTTTCTTCTTTTTTAGTCTCTCTGCTCTTAGAGAAATGCACAAACCCAGTGGGCAATGCCCCAAATCGCAGATAAGCCACTAATGCACTGATCCTGGGGCCAGACAGGCCACGGGCGCCATCGGGGCTTCGGGTCTCTTTCCCTCGCTTGTCCCGTCACGTTGTGGAAATGGTGCAGGCAAGCGGTCTGCCCTCTTCCTCCCCTGTGTTCATATCAACTCCTGTGCATTGGAGTCTGGGAGGCTTGTGGATATAAAGATCTTCTATCAGTAAGTGACGGACCCTGGAGTTTTTTCTGTGGGTGTGGTCTGGATCCAGGGTTTTACAGCCACAAGATCCTTTTACACAGCAGGACAGTCTGGAATTGGAATGTCTTCAGGACTGTCCCTAGACCTCAGGCAGGGGAAGCCTGGCTGCATGCTTTTCCAGCACACTCCCGGACCTCAGCACAGTCCTTTGTCCCTTTGCTTTCTGTGGGATGGGCAGAGGTGACACAGGCCTACGGGATGGGGCTCATCACCTCCGGCGTAGCTGCCGTGGAATGGACTGTAGTTAATGCAGGGGCCGCTGGTGGGGGTCTGCGTGCCAGCTCTGTGTTTTTTTTTTTTTTAATTTTTATTTTTTTTACGTTTATTTATTTTTGAGAGACAGAGACAGAGCATGAGCAGGGGAAGGGCAGAGAGAGAGGGAGACATAGAATCCGAAGCAGGCTTCAGGCTCCGAGCTGTCGGCACAGAGCCCGACGCAGGGCTCGAATCCACGAACTGTGAGATCGTGACCTGAGCCGAAGTCGGACGCTCAACCGACTGAGCCCCCCAGGAGCCCCCCCCCTTTTTTTTTAAATTTTTTTTTTTTGCCAGCTCTGTGTTAATATGACTCCAGCCTTTCCTTTTTTCTGAACCTTGCCTGAACAAACTGTTGGGCCAGGCAGGTAACGGTGCTGAGAGAGCAGGTGGAGACATCAGAGCCTTTTTCAGCTGCCCGTTAGAATCGCCTGGCAAGCTTGTAAGACGGCCGTCTCCCAGAGCTCTGTTGACTGGGTCTGGGGATTTCTGGGCATCAGGGTGCTTTTTAAGGTCCCAGATGATTCCCACGGGCAGCCAGGGTTGAAAGCCACCACGTCAGAGAATGGCGGAGAAGGCGGCCCCAATTCCCTTCATACTGTCAGAGACGACTTTAGTATACGGCCTTCTTGATTTTTTGGGTCACGCCTGAAACTTTGAGGTGTTCATGGGAAATTGCCTCGTTTTTATACATCAGCTCCTGGTCTCTGACATGTACTCGGATGGGCTGGGCTGCACCACGTGGCTGAGTGTGTTTGTCTTCCCACAACCTGCCCCCCCTGCGTAGGCCGGTTTTCTGTTCTGGTTCTCGGCCCCGGACTCTGAGCCCAGCTCTGTAAGAACGATGCTGCTGAGCACAGACCCCTGGGCGGTTCTGTTCTCTGGCCTGCTGCCCAGGGACACCCCACCGGTGGCCTCTGAGTAGGGCCGTCTGACTGGGTGGCTCCCCAGAGTCCTGGCTGGGCCAGACCCGGGGGCTGTGAGGTGTTGGGTCGCAATGGGGGGAGGTGGGAATCCGGAACCTAGTCCCCTTTTTCGAGAAATGGCAAACCTCAGACATCTGTGTGTTCTGCCCCCACTTCCCAGATTATGACCTGCCCACGAGAGAGCCTCCGCCCCTCTCTCCCGAGCAGCCTCCTGATTTTGGAATCGGGCCAGATAAACGGCCTCTTCGCTGGTATTTTCTCTCTGAGGTCGGGCCAGAAGCCTGGCGAGCTGGGTGCAGCCCGTGGAGGCAGAAACTGGGGACGGAGAGGGGGCATGGCCCGCTGATCCCGGCTGGCGTCGGGTAGTGACCCTTGGGGAAGAAGGAACTGTAGGCTTCGTGTCCTCGTACCTGACTTTTCCTGACAGACCTTGAGGCCTTAAGGCCCATTTGAAAATGAGCCTCTCAAAACACCTGACAGGTCTTGCAGCCACCAAAGGGACCGTCTCGGGTGCTGCATGCGTTATGGGAATGGCTGGGCTTTGGGGAACCCCTGTGTTGCCGCATTGCTTCACGATCCGGGTTTGCAGACCACAGCGGAAGCTTCTGACTCTGGTTTTGGTCCCTGTGTGTCCCTAGAGCTGTCTGCCCTGCGTTGTACACGTGTCCCGACAAAGCACTTCCCGCGCCAGCCTCTTTTGCGGTTGTGGGCAGAGCGGGGAGGGGAGGACTTTCTCCCCGCTGCTCCATTCTCTTTGGGGTGACTTATGGGCTGACACCTTTCGCTTGTGGCTGTCTGACTCTGACCCCTGCTTCCCCGATCAGACTCCTCTTTTTTTTTTTTTTTTTTTTAACATTTATTTATTTTTGAGAGACAGGGAGAGAAAGAGAGAGAGAGTGCGAGTGGGGAAGGGGCAGAGACAGAGAGACACAGAATCTGAAGCAGGCTCCAGGCTCTGAGCTGTCAGCACAGAACCTGATGTGGGGCTTGACTTGTGAACCATGAGATTATGACCTAGTTACCCAACCGACTGAGCCCCCCCAGGCGCCCCCAGACTCCTTCTCTTCCGCGTGTAATAAAATCTCTCTCGGCTTCTTTCCTAGAAAGACCCTGGGGATTGCATTTAGGGCACAGCTGGATACTGTAGGCTATACCCTCGTCACCTCAAAGCCCTTTATTACATCTGCGAAGACCCGTTTTCCAAATGACATAATATCCACTCCTGGCTGTGGTTCTCGAGCCTGGCAGGACGCCTTTGGAGTCCACGCGGTTTCTAGGCCACCGGATCGGCCATGGCGGGCTTAGAAATGCCAGACCACGCCATCGAGGCTCTCCTTGTGCCCCGGCCTCTGCCACAAGAATCCCAAGCATGGAAGCCAGACTCTCAGACCCCACGGCTTACAAAGCGGGCTCCCAGCGTGTGGAGGTTGAGTGAGAGGGCCGAGAAGCTCTGGTGTATTTGAAAATCCCATTATCCAAGCATCTTTGGACTTCTGTTGGCATTTACATGACTACCTGGGCTCTGGCAAAAGGTGTGTTTGAGAAGTGAAAAAAGGGAGTGAGGCTGAGCCCCTCCGGCCCCACACTACAGCGGGGCTCTCTTTGGCGATATCTCTGGAGGGAGGTGACTCACTGGGGTCTGAGCGACAAAGAGACTGCTATGGCTCCAGGACAGAAAGCCCTTCCTCCGCCCCTGGCTGCCCGTCCAAAGTGGGAACCTGGGGCTGGGTGTCCTCAAAGAGGCATTTGGCCGAGCCTGGTGCTGCCTGCCATTCACAAGCCTATGAAATGCCTGCACACACCTGGGGCATGCTGCCGACAGTTTGAACCTCAGTTTCCTCCCCTGTAAAATGGGTATAATTACAGAACCAACCTCACGGGGCAGAGTAAAGCTCGAAAGTGTGTAAACGGATGAGAACAGTCAGGCCCGTGCTAAGCGTCACATAAGAGCTTCCTGCTGTGCTCGCGATGATCTGAAAATAGAGACGATTTCAGATTACCCGCCTTCTATGTTGGCGTGGATATTAAATGAGATAATGCACGTCAGTGCTCACAGCAGGGTCATTCTTCCCACTTTGGATTTGAGCTCCCTGTGGGCAAGGCCTTCTGTCTTCCAGATCGCGAAAGTTATGCAGCGTGTTGTAAACGGGCAGCAGCGAGCATTGGCTGGGCGGACGATTGAACAAATCCGTGTGCTCTGTGGGTGACATTTCGATGAGGTGGTCACCGGGCCTGAAGTATCTTAGACATGGTTATCAGGGCTTCACGAGGGCATTGCTTCCCTGCTTTGGGGCAGGGATGTGGCTTTGGCAGAGAATCTGGATGGTTGCAGTTGAGGAGTTAAATAAGTACTTTGCTGTGTCAAGCAGAGAGGGCAGGATAGCAGGGGCTCGCCTGGGGTATAGGGCACAGGGACACACGTGGGTGCACATATAATCATGCCAGGTGCTTCCAAGCCTCTGCTCCTCACTTTGATGGGGGGGGGGCGGGGGGAGAGGGGGAATCCTTCTGTCAGACAAAAGGAGGCCCTGCCTACCTGTCCCTGCAGGGAAATCCCTGTGAAACCACCAGAGTCACTCTCTGCCGCCCCTTCTGGATACCCCCTGGGAAACTCAGCCGGCAGACTGGACCTTGGGGTTAGGGGGAGGGTACCCTTCCTGGGGAACCATCCTCAGGGAAGCAGGGGACAGCCCTCTGCTGTCTGCAGGCCTCACCCCGAGAGTGCAGGACTGTCCTAGGGACCTGCAGGAGTCTGGGGCTCAAGAGGGCATTTGGTGTGGGGACTGCAGGGTCTGCAGGGTCATTGGGAATTCTCACCAGCTACTGGTGGGTCAGTTCTTCTGGCAGAAGGAAGAGTATGGGGATGTGAGTCGTGCTGGCTTGCCAATTCAGAAAAGTTATTTGATCCCATTTTA
>NC_064814.1:54394913-54413017 GCF_023721935.1 Panthera uncia
TTTTATTTACATTTTATTTTATTATTTTATTTTATTTTATTTTATATTTTATTTTATTTATATTTTGTATTTTATTTATTTAATTTTATTTTTATTTTATACTTTATTTTATTATTTTATTTTTATTTTATATTTTATTTTTATTTTATGTTTTATTTTAGTATTTTATTTATTTTATCTTATTTTATTTTTTTATTTTATTTTATTTTAGTATTCTTTTTTTTCGCAGGAGTATTCTCCTGAAAACAGTAGTATGTATCTATTTCAGGAGTAGAATTTAGCGATTCATCACTTAGCCTATGACGCCCAGTGCTCATCCCAAGAAGCGCCCTCCTCCTTAATGCCCGTCCCCCATTTAGCCCATCCCCCCACCCAACACCCCAGTTCAGCAATTTCTGAGACCAAAAGGCAGCCCATCAGCAAAGCAGAATTAGCCGTGTTATTTGAAGTTAGTCACATAAAGAAGTTTATTAATTTTTTTATTGATTTCTACCCAGCACACATTACTGTGTTTCAGGTGCATTTGATATTTTTATACGTTATAAAACGTTGGCTGCATCGGATTTGCCACCACACGCCATTATTACAGTATTAGTGACTATTTTCCCTGGGCCATACTTTATATCCCCGTGACTTATTTATTTTATAAATGGAGGTTCGTACCTCTTAATCTCTTCGCATAAAGGGATTCAGATCATCTGTAGCCACTGTGTCCATGTGCCTTCCGGAAGCAAGATGCACGTTATGTGTTTTTAGAGTCTGTATTTTCTATATATCAAATGAGAAGCACTTGAGGATGATTCTGGAATAGTTACAGACTCTACATTAAAGTATTTAATAGAATGATAAAAACATTCCTCCTTAATTGTGGGTCACAGCTTCCCTGTGATCCCCAAAAACCCTATAGTTGACCTCTCTGTGGGAATAGACTTGAGTCAGCATCCCTGGGACCGGCTAAGGCCCAGTCAGCGTTAGGCTGTCCCAGGGTTTCTCAACCTCGGCATAATTGACATTTGGGGGCAGATCATTCTTTGTTGTGGGTGAATGGTCTTTTGCACGGTAGGCTGTTTAACAGGATCCCTTCCTTTCTCTTATTAGATGCCTGGAGCTCCCTGTGGTAAGCATAATCTTGACTGCCCCCACCCCCATGCACACACATCCAAGATGCCCACGTCTTAGTCCCTGCAACCCGTGAATATGTAGTTATATGGCGAGAGGGAATTGAGGTAGATCAGATGTCTGCATTATCCAAGCGGGCCCAGTATAATCTGAAATGTCCTTATAAGTGGAAGAGGAAGGGAGCAGAGGGAGAGAGAACCAGAGAGGCCTGGACAGACCATTGCTGGCTTTGGAGCTGGAGCAAGGGGCCAGCCACCAAGGAGTGCACGCCACCTCTAGAAGCTGACAAAGACCAGAGAACAGATTCTTCCCTGGATCCTCCACAAGGAACAGAGCCAAAGGGACGCCTTGGTTTTAGCCCAGTGAGATCCATCTCTGAGCTCTAGATAATAAATCTAGAACTCTCAGATAATCAGTTTGTGTGGTCTTGAGCCACAAAGTCTGTGGTTACTTGTTTCAGTGGCGGTAGGAAACTGGCACACCGCCCGCCTCTCCCACCCCCAATGTGACAATCAGGAAGAGTCTCCGGAATCCCCCTGGTTCAGAAACGCTGGCTCTGTGGAGCGCCATATTGTTTCCCTAGAAGCAGTGAGAGGAGAGGGTTTCTCTGTTCTGCAATGAGAATGAGGTTGGCAGTGAGGACGCCCAGCAGGATTAGCCCTGGGGGAAACCAGTGGTATAAAAGGGAGTGGGTGCCATGGCCGCTCCCCCAACTCACCCCCCAACCTCCCCCTCCCCCCCACCAGAGGCTCCTGGAGCTGTCACGCTGCCATTAATGGCACAACGCTCATGTTGGTGCTTGTGCATATTTGGACAGAACTAGAAAAGAAGCTGAGCTGAAAACCATAAAAGAGAATATAAAAACTCCATAAAACATTGAAATGTCAGGCAAAGCAGCATTGCTAGCGGGGGCCTCGGCGAGGAGGGACGGCACGCTGGGCGCCTTTGGCTCTGTGTGTGGGAGTCGTGGGCGGGGAGGAGAGTCCGGGGAGCCCGGCCCACGCTAGGGGCCACCAAGCCCGGGCTCTGGGCCAGACACGCAGCCCCCTGGACCCAACCCTGATGCTATGATTCTGTTTATTTTGCTGAATATGACATTCATATGGTTCTGATTTCTTCTTTGTGATCCGTCATCTCTGTGTGGCTTTGGAGCCAGAAACCCAGAAAAAGCGGCTTTGAAGTTGTTGTTCTGGCCTAAGTAGGAAGTGGTGCCTTTCCAGGGTTCATCGGGACGACCACGAGGTCCCCTTTGATTTGCGAAGCGCTCCAGGAACTGAGCGGGAAGGAGGCTGGCAAGGTCGGTTCTGGTCCTGGCCCGGGAGCTGGGCCGGGTGAGAAGGGAGGAGCGGATTTGCACGGCCACGGTAACAGCCACTCTTTCTCCCACCGGGAAGAAACAGCAGGTGGTTCCATGTTACCTGCCGCTTCAGGTGGTGACATGGAGCTGTGGCCCCTTACGTCTTCCTTGCAGGTGTTTGGGGGGCAGACCAAAAGCAGAAGCCAGAAAAGAAATTACAAGAAGGAAAAGTCCTGAAGCAAATAGGATGTGGAGAAAGACATTGTCTGTTTCTACGGTGTTTTGATACTGAAGGGACGCGGGTCAGACCATTCCGGGTTGGGCTGGCCTCGCTGGACCTAACCGGTATATAGAGGCTGGGGTTCCCAAATTTCAGCATGCGTTAGAATCTTTCAGCAGGAGGGCTTGTTAAAATGGGCAACAGGACCCCTACCCCCTGGAGTTTCTGACTCAGGAGGGCTAGGATGAGACCCAAGGGTTTATACTTCTCGACAAATTCCCAGGTGATGCTGACGTGGCTGGTCCGAGGTTGAGAACCGTTGTTCTAGGACAAGAAGAGGGTCTTTGTAACGAAAATTGGAACTGATAACGAACGGTTCTTAGGATCCTACGGTTTGTGCATGGGGACCCCACGTTTGATCTGAACACTGCTGCGAAGAGACTGTCATCTTCTGGGATTTTTTTTCCCCCAAGGTGAAAGCAGCAATTTTTTTTTTCAGTTGTTATGCAGTAAAATTTACTATTTTGGGGGTGTTGGGTATTTTGGGGGCTTGGACAACTCCGAGCCTGCCTGAGATTCCTTCACACATTTTCAAATCAGGCATGATCTAGGGGCGCCCGGGTGGCTCAGGCGGGTAAGCGTCCGACTTCAGCTCAGGTCACGATCTGGGTGGTTCGTGTGTTCGAGCCCCATGTTGGGCCCTGTGCTGATGGTTCAGAGCCTGGAGCCTGCTTCAGATTCTGTGTCTTCCTCTCTCTCTGCTCCTCTCCCTCCCCCGCTCGCGTGCTCTCTTTCTCTATCAAAAATAAACAAACAATAAATAAATACATAAATAAGTAAAATTGTTTTTGAGGGGTATAGTTCTACATATATATGGGTTCATGTAATCACACTCTTACCCAAGATATAGAATAATTCGTCCCCCCCAAGAACCTCCCTTGTGCTCTCCCTATGCTCTCATACCCCATCCCCCCCAACCCCTCATGAGCCATCCAGGCCTATAGCTTTTCTTTTTGAGTGTGTCATGTAAACAGGATCGTACGGTATGTAACCTTTTGAGACTGACTTCTTTTTTAAAAAATTTTTTTTAACGTTTATTTATTTATTTATTAAAAATTTTTTTTTTTAACGTTTATTTATTTTTGAGACAGAGAGAGACAGAGCATGAACGGGGGAGGGTCACAGAGAGAGGGAGACACAGAATCTGAAACAGGCTCCAGGCTCTGAGCTGTCAGCACAGAGCCCGACGCGGGGCTCGAACCCACGGACCGTGAGATCGTGACCTGAGCCGAAGTCGGACGCTTAACCGACCGAGCCACCCAGGCGCCCCAACGTTTATTTATTTTTGAGACAGAGAGAGACACAGCATGAACGGGGGAGGGGCAGAGAGAGAGGGAGACACAGAATCCGAAGCAGGCTCCAGGCTCTGAGCCATCGGCCCAGAGCCTGACGTGGGGCTCGAACCCACAGACCGCGAGATCGTGACCTGAGCTGAAGTCGGACGCTTAACCGACTGAGCCACCCAGGCGCCCCTGAGACTGACTTTTTAACAGACACCTGTGACATCATCCAGGTCACTGCACGGATCAGTAGTTGGTTCCTTTGTATTGGGAGCAGCAACGCATCGTATGGATGTACCGTGGTGGTTGATCATTCCCTGTTGATGGCCTCTGGGTTTCTTCCCGTTTGGGGTTATAACGAATAAAGCTGCCATATGCACGTTCCTGTATAAGACTTGGTGCGGACATATGTTTCCCTTTCTCCTGGGTGCGTACCTGAGAGCGGGATGGCTGGCTTGTATAGTGGGTGCAGGTTTTAACTTTATAGGAAACTGCCACACGACTGTCCAGAGGGGCGGGGTGCCATTTTGCATTCCCACATTGGTGTGTTGGAGTTCCAGCCGCTCTGTGTCCTTGCTGGCACTTGGGGTTGTCATTCTTTTTATTTGTAGTCTTTCTAGATCATTCATAATTAAATTAAATTAATTATTTTTAAAATTTTTACTAATGTTTATTTTAGAGAGAGAGAGAGAGAGCGTGAGCGGGGGAGGCGCAGAGGGAGAGAGAGGAGACACAGAATCCGAAGCAGGCTCCAGGCTCCGAGCTGTCAGCACAGAGCCCGACGCGAGGTTTGAACTCACAAACCGTGGGATGATGACCTGAGCCGAAGCCGGACGCTTAACCGACTGAGCCACCCGGGCGCCCCAAGATCATGCCTGATTTGAAAATGTGTGAAGGAATCTCAGGCAGGCTCGGAGTCCAAGGCCCCCCAGCCTCTTGGTGGCTTCTTGGATTCAGATCTTTTGCTTTGAAGGCTGTGCTGAGCAGGAGCTGGGAAGCCGGGGCTTCTGTATGTGATTGGAGCTCCAGCAACATCCAGGGCCCGTGCAGCCGAGCCAGGCTTGTGCCCTGGGACTAGGGAAACAAGACGGAAGTAGAAAGAAGAGATGACAGAGGAAAGGCGCACATCTTAGCATCACAGAGGCAGAAAGCACTGGGCTGCTTCTCCATATCCCTCTGCCGCCGGCGCTGAGGCTCCGAGGGGATGAAGCACCCCACCGCAATGAGCTTGTGGCGGGCATGGCCGGCCTGGGGCAGAAGCCACTTTTGTCTCCAGAAGCATCCTTGCTGATGGCATCGCGGCCACAAGTTGCTTCCCCTCGGTGCTTGAGGAGTAGAGCTTTTGCAAATCGATGTACCTGGTCAAGATCATCATACTCCTTGGGTGCCTTGGCCTCGGGTCTGCTCCAGGCAGGAGCTGGCTTCAGGGAGGAGCTTGTGCAGAGCGGGGGGTCGTGGTCACTGCCGAAACCAGAGCGGGTGACTTAATGGGAAGGTCCTTTCTCGGGAGGCCGGCCCACCCGCCCTCGAGGGGACAGGGCGCAGCTGCCCTGGAAGGCTGTGGACATGCTTTCCCGATTGCAGAATACTTCTCTTTCATTTTGAATATCATTTGTTTGGTTGCCACGGCAACGCCAAGTCTCTATTTTAATGCTAACCTGCGTGGCTGCAACTTTCTATATATAAATGCTGCTTTGCACAGTGAATTAGCTGATGCCACAGGAAGCAGCGGATGTGGAGACGGTGGCAGAAAATGACCAGCGTGTCTGCTTTGCAAGAGGAAGGGCTGTGGGGCTGAGGTGAGTGGGAACCCCCGGGCAGGTGCTCGAAGCGCTCACTGGAGCCCCGTGAGAGCCAGGTGGCCCGCCACACCTGGGGGAGAGAAGCCAGCGCTGGAGAGCCTCCGTGGACAGGTGCTTGGTGCTGCTTTGGAGCGACCCAGGGTGGGTCTGCTGTTTGCGCACCTGACTGCTGTCCTCATGCCTTCCTAGAGTCCTGGTGGCTTGGGGACCCAAGGCTCTGGAAAGACCAAGCCACTTTGGGGCCGGGGTGGTATCTGAGGGTGAGCTCAGTGGAAAGCAAGTTTTTCCTGTTGCCTTCAACTCCCCTTGGCTCCCTGCCCTGGCTCTTTGCCGCCTCTGTTTTGCTTTTTCTTAATTCTCGAGTGTGGCCAGTCCTCACCAGGGCGCAGTCGTTCCAGATGGCGCTGATAGAATCCTCAGCAGGGGCCCGGAAGGGGCTTCAGGAATCAGCAGGTTCAGCTCCCTCCAGCTCTAGATGAGGGGGAAGCCCAGAGAGGTGCTGTGAGCTGCCAGATGTCACACAGCCAGTCAGGCAGAGAGTGGGACGGCAGCCAGGTCCATGGGTATCTTCTGACTGGCAGACATGTACCGTGTGGGGGCACATTCTGCCGTGGGGTCAGGGCGGCCGTGGGTATACACAACGGAGCTACAGGGGGTGCAGAGAGCGTGGCGTAAATCACGGGGGGTGGGGCATGTAACAAACACAGGATTACATAATGGCGCCTGAACCCACTCAGGCTTCTGGAAAGTCCGTGCAAGCGGCAGTCGAGGAAACTCAGATTCACGTGGATGCAGCCACAGGTCTGACGGTCGTGCCAGCCTCTCTCGATTTCCCCACCCGGGCCCTGGGGGTGTGCGATCTCTTCCCCAGCTCTGTTGCGGTTAAGTCACGGTCACGGCCGGCGTGAACCTGTCGGGGACCGTGTTCGGGCCCCAACGGGGGTGTGATGCATCTGGGCGCAGAGCTGTTTGGAAAAGAGAGGCATCTGCACAGCTCCGTTACCCCCATGACAGGGAGGTGGGCGGGGAGTGCTGCAGAGAGCAGAGGACTTCTCTGAAGATTGGGTTTCGTGGCAAAACACAGCATCGTTATTAGAAAGTCTCATTTGGGCACCCTCTTCTTTGACATCACACGTTCGACACATATTTTAAGTCACTGAATCCAGAGACTTGGTCCCTGTTCTCCAAAACAAAAGACTTGGAGGACCCTTAAGCTCTCGGGGGGAGCCCCGTGCAAGCATGGTGTTTCGGAAAGCTGTTGTGGTGCCACGTGCTACAGGGTAGGTGAGAAAGTGTGAGGTCCGGGGACGGGGAGATCCTAGCTCTTCTCCCGGAGTCTGAGGTCAGGAGGAGAGCTCCCTGTGGCCAGATTGAGAAGGACACCGTGATTCTTGCAGTGACTGTCCCCATCACCGTGCATTCACCCCGGGGGCCCCAGGACACATGTTTCCAGGCTCCAGAGCCCTGCAGATTTGGGTTGCTCGCTTCTTCCGCGAGGACGGATCCAGCCTTCCTCCCCGCCGGGCATTGACTGTGTCCCAAGGGTGCCGGGTCCCCAGGACTCGGTCTTGCCACCCCAAGGGGAGTCTCTCTGCTCACGGGGGCAACTGTGTCGTCTTGCCTTTGGACTCGTGGATGAGCGTCTGTGCTCCGCAAGGTGGCTGTGCCCGGCTCACTTTCTCCTGGGTTCCCCAAATCTCTGATCCATCAGATTGCTCAGTGCATGACTGGTGGCACGTGCCTCACTCCGTAGGCTCTTTCTCTTCCCCACCCCCTCTCCTCCCCTTCCAAACCTTCTCATCAGCTGATGGGGTGCCACCTTCCCATAAACAGAGCAGGACAGACTTTCAGAGTCCCTCGTGCCCCAGAAATCTTGTCCTGTGCTTCCCTTCCAAGGAAGGTCGGACCCAGGCTGGGGGTGGGGGTGGGGGTGTGTAGCTCTGGGGCGAGAGGAAGTTGGCCACGCATTTGCAGCCCTTGGAAACCCCGGAAACTGGTGGCCAGCTGCACCCAGCAGGGGGTGTTGGCGGTAACAGGTGGCAGCAGAGGGACGGTTAGCAGAGGGTGAAAGCGTTAATTCCTACTCTTAGTCTAGGACGGTGGTACTCAATTCTTTAAAGCCAGAGAACCCTCCCTTCAATCTGCCGCTTATGCAGATACCCAGCAATTAATGAGAGGAGCTGCGCCCTGGTGGCCAACGGGCAGAATCAAGTTCAGGACTGTGGGAGGTTTTGTCGCTCTGTTTTGTTTTTGCCCACGGTTTTGTTTTAGAGTTGTTGGGTTGGTTCGCCAAAGTCGACGAATCACCAGATTTCACACTGGAAATTCAGATACCCGGCTGCTCTTGCCAAAAATGAGTAGCTTCGGTGACACCAAGCCTCGGCAGCCCCGACGTGGTGTCAACACCCTGATGACGAGGGGTGGATTTTCCACTGTGCCGCAGTTCCCACCCGGCTCCGCTGCTCACCAGCACTGTGACCGATGATGAAACGGTTGCCATTGTTCATTTTTAAAAATGGAGGTAAAATCGGGATATAACATCATACAGGTTTTAGGTGCACGACATCATAACTCGATACCTGTATGCACTACAGAGTGATCACCTCCCCCCAGCGTCTGGTTAACATTCATCACCACACACTGAGCCGTCCGCCCTTTTTGCCCACCCCAAACCCCCTTCCCCTCTGGTCAACATCAGTGGGTTTTCTGTATCTATGAGTTTGCTTTTATATTGTTTTGTTTGTTCTTTTTTTGTTTGTTTGTTTTTGGCTTTTTAGATTCCACGTATGACTGAAACGAGATGCTATTTGTCTTTTCTCCGTCTGACTCCTTCCACTTAGCGTAATACTCTCTAGGTCTGTTATTTCTGCTCTGAGCTTTATTACTTCTTTCCTTCTGCAAACATGAGGCTTCATTTGTTCTTTGTCTAGTTCCTTCAGGTGCAAAATTAGATTGTTGGAGATTTTTCTTGCTTATCGAGGTAGGTCTGTATTGCTACGAATGTCCCTTTTGGAACTGCTTTTGCCGCATCCCATGGAATTTTTTGTATTGTATTTCTGTTTTTGTCTTCAGGCATTAGCTTGCTTTCTCCTCTGTCTGATGACAAACAGGTCATACAGGGACATGTTGTTTCATTTCCTTGAATTTTTGTGCGTGTTTTTTCTGGTTTTCTCCTTGTAGCGGATTTTTAGTTTCCTACCATTGTGGCAGAGCAGGAGGCTTGATAGGCTTTCAGTCTTCTGAAATTTATTGAGACTTATTTTGGAGCCTAACAGTTGATCTGTCCCAGAATACGTTCATGTGCGTTCGAGAAGAATTGTGTGTTCTGCTGTCTTTGGGGGGGATAATGTTCTCCATATCTGAGGCTCAGGGTGTGGTTGGAGTGCTTACACCTGTTACTGTCATTTTCCATCCTTTCAAGACCAAGAGAGGAGGAAAGGGGGGATTCCTAGCCAAAGAGAAGGAGTTAAGGGGTTCACCCCACACCACTCCAGAGTGAGGGCGGTAGGAGTTTTTCCGTTTTTAGGATCTCAGCAAATCTTGATCCCTTTTTGTCCAGCCACCCTCAGTTCACTGCTTCCATCTGTGGGTCCCCTCGGTGCACGTTGGTGAATAAGCGACTAATGCCTTGGACTGTCCTAGCGATTAGGATGTTCACTGGGTTCTGTTCCTATGGGAGAAGCGGCGTGTGACCCTAGCAGACAAGGCCAGCGGATTGAGTGATGAGAGAGAGAGAGATCAGCTTGGGCGCTCAAGCGTTATCAGAGGTGGCCAGGCATTCATGGGCTGGGAGTCCTTGGGTGAAAATAACATACCCGTTCTGTAAAAAGTATGAGTAAGAGCCAACCACATGCATACATTTCACATCAGGCATCGATCGCTCAGACTGCTTTTCATAGATGGTCATATCTGGCCCCTGTCCGCTTTCCCTCCGGCTAAAAAATCTTTAATTACACTGTGGCCAATTTCAGTGACTGAGAGAGCGTGTCTTTTCTGAATGTATTTATTTGGAGGACCCTAGGCCCTTGAGAGGCTGGTGTCAGAGACCCAGACAAGCCATTGATGACCCTTCCCCTCCCCCCGACCCCAGCCTGTCTGGTTCATTTGTGATGTGGGGGCCCTAGACAACATTTCAGTATCTAAGTCCTCTCCTGGTGTAGAATAGATAAACACATGGTCTCTGCTTTTACCTTTTTGTCTTCCTCTCTTTCCCTACTCTTGAATTGGTGCGCAGATAATCTCAGGAAGGTAAGACACCAGCTTTCTAGGGGGGTGCACTGTTAAATCCTACTCAGAGACTCGGGGGGAGTCCTTTGATTCCACACGTATTCATTGGGTGTGTTTTCTGTGTCTGGGGACACACGGGAGTAGGACCTCATTCTTGTTCTCAGGGAGCGAGGACCACTCGGCATAAGCCATGCCAAGAAGGGCGGCCATGGAGGTAGGAATGGACCAGCTCACACGAGAGGGAAGGTGGGGCTGGGGTCAGGGGGCTGCATCCCCAGGGGACGGCAAGAAGTGAGGCAAAGCAGGGTGGGTCCCCATCCCGGCTGGAGCTTTGAACCCAGGCTGAGCTTCCAGGCTGACTCTGCTTCTTTATGCTCTTTGCCCTGGCCACGGTCAGGGCCCTTGTCCGTGGAGATGCTTATGTTGACGTTTTCCTTCCCTCCTCTGGCGCCTCTCTCTCCGGTTAGCAAAGGAGCCCCTTCCCCCACCCCCTTGGGCATTCAGCCACCACCTTCCACCACGTGAAGTTGAGAGTTAGGGTCGTGGCTGGTCACAGCCTCACTGTAACTTCCCTCTGGAGTATCTGCTCTTGGATAGAGGATTCTTGGATACTGCGGAGGAACCTGGGGGGGAGAGAGGATCGCGCTGTTCTTGGACTCTGGGTTCTGTGTCTTGTTAGCTGTAGGACCTTGGGGAAGACCTCCGCTTACTCAGTTAGGAGGGGGAAAATAAGAACAGCTCTCTCCAGCGTTCTCGTGAGGGTCAAATAGGCACCAATATGTATAAGTTCCTGACCGCACTTCGGCATCTAGGAACAAAGGAAAGGTAAGGTCTTACAGGTGGTGGGATCGACTTTGGGGATGTAGAGTGGTGGGAAAAAGAAACCTGACCCTTGGCCCTTCCTGTCATCCCGTCTGTCCCGTGTTTTGGAGATTGAAGTTGGGGGGGGGGTGGTGGTGTTCTTATGGGGTGTCTTTGCTCATGGCAGTGGAGACACTCTCAGGCCACGTCAGGAAGGTTGCCGGGGACTTGTGTGGCTAGTTTGCAGACCCCGTCCAGGGCCGTGTTTGTTTCTTGGTCTGGTTGGCTGGGGTCGCCGGCTTTTCCCGCGGCTCTGGTGGACAAGCATGGCTTGGCTCCATGGGTTTTTCTGTCCCCTTCCTGGTGGTCCTCTAAACTCTAATCTCGTCCACTGAGCGGAGTAATTTCATCTCACACACTGTTCCTCGTGCTGTTTTGATGAGCTTGGTCTGTGTCAGGAATGGGAGAAGGTGTCATCGCAGATCAGCCCAGGCTGTGGGGAGAACCCAGTCAGTGCCATGCGAGTGACTCAGCGCTGGGGACCTCAGCTGACGACTTTCTTCAAAGGTTGCTCGGTGATTTAACGGGGATGGGAAGGTGTGGGGCAAAGCCAACATTTATGGAGTTGCTAACCGTTGTTTCGGTCGTCCGATCTTTACAAGAATTCTGTGAAGGAGATGGTGGTGTTTCCATTTTTACATGCAGAAAAGAAAAACATGAGGTTCAAAGAGGTGAAGTGTCTTGTCTGTGGTTACATGGCTGGAAAGCTATGGAGCACATACTGGGACTTCCTCTCTGCCTGGCTGACGGTTAGATGCTGGGTTTGGGGACAGGCCAGTGGATGCCTGTGGCTGGTTTCTGGGGGTTGTGTCTGCTTTTTATCCTCACCTACACACCAACACATCCATGCACACCTTGTTTTGGGAATCCCTGTTGCAGAGCGGGAGGTTGTGATTTCTAGAAGTTTCTGGAATGTTCCAGACCCCTTCATGGGAATGGAGCTTTGCATTTCAATGAGTGGAAAAATAGGCAGGAGAGGATTTGCCAAAGGGAAAATCAAGTGCTTTTATTCACTCCCCTCTACTCCCCTTGTGTGCACAGATGTTTCCTCCCTGTTCCCCCTCCCTTCACAGGGGGCTCACTGGTCACAAAGGGATGGGAAGTTATCGTGGTAGAGCAGACAGCTGGACTCTTTAGAGGTCGGCTTGCACAGAGCAGTGTTGGGGTCAGCCTGGGAGCCGACCTAGGTGGGGCTCTGGCTCTTGCTGTGCTGTCTGACTAGAATAGTCTTCTAACCATGCCAGCAACATCAGCATCAAGATTTAGGGCAGCCAGAGAGCAGGCAGGAGGGGCCTGTGCACTGGGCTGGGGGAGACTTGGCATCCAATCCCCATCTGTCTCTGGGCTCAGTTTCCCAATCTGCAAAATGGTAGCATGGGATCAAATGATCGGTGGGGTCCCTTCCACCTCTAATTTTTATGTCAGCCTTGCATTGGTTCAGAAAGTTCTTTACTGTTTGTCTTAATTCATTTTCTCAAAAATAACCCCACCCCCATGTTTCTTTAGCATTTGAAAGGTAGTACAATGAATCCTAATCTGATAGTGTACATTTTAGGGATGGCAACTGAGAAGGGATATATCAAGGGGGAATTTTATTAACAAATACTATCTACCTATTTTAGATAAGGCTGTATTCGTACGTTAGTTCATAATGGAATAAAGGTTTTTTTAAAAAATAGGTTAAAATCAATTTGCTCATTATGAAAACTTGGAAAATACGGAAAAGCAGAAACAAAAAATATTCAGCATGCTTTTCATTCCTCTTTTTTTTTTTTTTTTTTGCTGTATATATTTGTCTACATAATTGGGATCATATGGTATATTTTAGAATTGTACATGCCGATTTTGGGGGAAGGCAGTGTTTTCCTGATTGTAAAAGTAAATTTATGGGCGCCTGGGTGGCTCAGTCGGTGAAGTGTCCGACTTCAGCTCAGGTCATGATCTCACGGTTTGTGAGATTGAGCCCCATGCCAGGCTCTATGCAGACAGTGTGGAGCCTGCTTGGAATTCTGTCTGTCCTTCTCTCTCTGCCCCTTCCCCACTCACACGTGTTCTAAACAAACAAACAAACATTAAAAAAAAAAAAGGAAAAGTTTTTACTTTTAAAATTAAAAACGGCCGCCTGGCTCAGTCGGTTAAGCGTCAAACTTCGGCCCAGGTCATGATCTCATGGTTCGGGAGTTCAAGTCCCGCGTCGGGCTCTGTGCTGACATCCTGGAGCCTGGAGCCTGGTTTGGATTCTGTGTCTCCCTCTCTCTTGGCCCCTCCTCCACTCTCACTCTGTCTCTGTCTCTCTCTCTCTCTCTTGCAAAAATAAATGTTAAAAAATTTTAAAATGAAAAATAAATTAACATTTTAAATGTGATAAAAGAAATACGATGAAAACATCCAGAGGAACCCCACAACCCACAGATAACCTGGGGCCACATTTTCTGGGTGCTTCATTGGCAGGGGAGGGAGGGGGCTTGTGGGTCTTTCCTGATCTGGGCAGGAGAGAGGCTTGGTTCATTCAACGTGAGTTTTAAATATCTTCTAGCTCCTTGGCAGACAGAGTGGCCACTGTGATGCTTTACATGTGCTGCGTTGCTTGGGTGCTTGGGTGGAGGAGAGACAGAGACTCTGTTCAGTGATGCTTCCAGCCAATGCCTCCAAAGCTCCAGTACCCACCCCAGGGTCAGCGTGTGTGCTTGGGCAGAAAAAGACCGCCTCATTGAGCGGTGCTCCCCACACGGAGTGGGAGGCTTCATCTGTGCTGGCCTTGCAGGATGTCTCGGGAGAACTATGGAGCCCGGTTCCAGGGTGGGCACAAAGCAGAGGAGGAGGGCCAAGGGAGACACTGGGCACGAGCCGGAAAACCCGTTCGCCTGATTTCTGAATTGGGGGTCTGCACTGAGTAAGAGAGGCCTCACAGGTGAATCGATGCGGTGACTTCCCATCGTCATCGTCCTCATGTTAACTTCTCTCTCAGTGCCTGGAGGGTGTGGGGGGTGCATGCTTGGAGAACCTCTCCTGTCTCTTTCGTGTGAAATATTAATACGATCTGGCTGGACACGTGCATCTTGGAGCTCAGATGTTTGGAACAAAAAAACCTCCTATTTATAAAAAAAGTAATGTTTATTTGTTTTTGAGAGAAATAGAGACAGAGCATAGGCAGGGGAGGGGCAGAGAGAGAGGGAGATACAGAATCAGAAGCAGGCTCCAGGCTCCGAGCTGTCGGCACAGAGCCCAACGTGGAGTTCGAACTCACGAACTGTGAGATCATGACCTGAGCCAAAGTCAGATGCTTAACTGACTGAGCCACCCAGGTGCCCCTAAAAAACTCTTATGTGGGGGCGCCTGGGTGGCGCAGTCGGTTAAGCGTCCGACTTCAGCCAAGTCACGATCTTGCGGTCCGTGAGTTCGAGCCCCGCGTCAGGCTCTGGGCTGATGGCTCGGAGCCTGGAGCCTGTTTCCGATTCTGTGTCTCCCTCTCTCTCTGCCCCTCCCCCGTTCATGCTCTGTCTCTCTCTGTCCCAAAAATAAATAAAAAACGTTGAAAAAAAAATTAAAAAAAAAACAAAACTCTTATGTGCAGCTCATTTTGTTTCATCATTCAACAAAAGTTTATTGAACTCCCATAGTGATGAACAAAACGACCACCACCACCCCCCCGAAGCTTTGACTTGGGTGGGATATGCCTTCTAGCATTTTCTAGCACTTTCTAGCACTTTCACAGGGCTGACGCCAGGCCCTGGTCAGTCCCTGCCTCATGGAGCATGGGTTCCAGTGGGAAGTGCTCTTAGCAGGAGCAGAAGAAAAGTCTGAGGAGAAACGGATTTCCCAGGTAACCTTTCTCTTTGCTGGTTTGTGTGCATGACTTTTAAAATGATCAGGGCGCCTGGGTGGCTCAGTCAGTTGAGCATTGAGTTTGGCTCAGGTCATGACCTCACGGTCCGTGAGTTCGAGCCCCACGTCTCTCTCAAAAAGAAATAAAACATTGAAAAGAAGTTTTAAATTATCTTTAGCTATTTGTGCATTTGATTATTGATTTTAGTCTATTTGGTCTGGTCTTTTTTTTTTTAATTTTTTTTAATGTTTATTTATTTTTGACAGAGAGCATGAGTGGGGGAGGGTCAGAGAGAGAGGGAGACACAGAATCCGAAGCAGGTTCCATGCTCTGAGCTGTCAGCACAGAGCCTGACGCGAGGCTCGAACCCACGGACCGTGAGATCATGACCTGAGCTGAAGTCATGCACAGCTGAAGTGTGCATGCAGGGGAAGGACAGAGAGAGAGAGAGAGAGACAGAGAGGGAGAGAGAGAATCCCAAGCAGGCTCCACCCTGTCAGCTCAGAGTTTGATGTGGGGCTTGAACCCACAAACTGTGAGATCATGACCTGAGCCAATGACAGACACTCAACCGGCTGAGCCACCCAGGCACCCCTGGTCTAGTCTTTTCTAACGAAATGCCTCTTACACTTAGTACATTGCCTTTTTTTTTTTTTTTTTCTTTAACTTTGCCATTGGGGGATGTTCTTTTCAGTGTAACCTGCACTTTATTGATTTAACTTTTTTTTTTTTTTAATCTTTTTTTGCCCACAAGCACTCATGTGGCTTTAGGTGAGCAATTTTGGTATAATCCTTACCCTTCTCCTCTTGCTTGTGTCATCCTTTCTATTTTGGCTGGCTTTTTCCGTTTATGATTTTCTGTTCCTCTTTCAAAGAGCGTTACGACCGCCTGCTTTCTAGCAGTTTCCCCGTGTTGTCTTCTGAATTGCCTTCTGAGATGTGCTCTTCCTCAAGCCCTTGGGTCGGTGCTTCCTCACGCTTTTCCCCACGTTCCCGTGCCCCTTTCCAGTCTCAGACAAGTGACATCTGTGCTGACTTTGCATACAACCACCAGACGCGGTACATGTGATGTGTCGTTGGCCTTGACCCTGCGTGCACGTGGGGGAAGGTTGAATCCCTTCTGAGGTCCCCGTACGTTCGGTGATACGCGCATCTCGCAGTCCGGTTCTGGCTTTCAAACTGGGGGCCCCCCCGCGTCCTGCTGTTGGCCGCCTGCCTCCCTGAAGTTCCCAAGCAGCGGCGTGCGTGAGCGAGCATAGCTTCCCTGGTTCCAGACCTGTGTGCTGCTGCTTGGCGAATTCACTGGGCCTGGCCTGTGGGATCCACGCCTTCAGATAGGTTCCCCCCCCCCCCCCCCCGCCGAGCCCCCTGCTCACCTGCTTTCTGGAAGTCACTGCAGCTGGAATGGATGGTGGGGAGGGAAGAAAGGTTCTTGGGCAGCCTCAGTGCTCAGGTGGGGGCAGGTCCCACATCTCAAATTAGACACACAGAGAGAGGAGGGTATAAAATACTGGTCTTTTCCCGCAGTCTTTTCCCAGTCTCTGGGTTGTAAGACTGTCCCCATTCGCTCCGCTGGCCTAATGGTCCTCAAGGTTTCTGGGTTTTTTGTTTGTTTGTTTTTTGATTCTGATTGTCCACTATTTTTTGTTTTTTATTTTTTAAGCTTATTTATTTTGAGAGAGAGAGAGCATGAGCAGGGGAGGGGCAGAGAGAGAGAGAGAGAGAGAGAGAGAGAGAGAGAGAACCCCAAGCAGGCTCCACACTGTCAGCGCAGAGCCCGACGTGGGGCTCGAACTCACAAACCATGAGATCAGGACCTGAGCCAAAAGCAAGAGTTGGACGCTTAACCGACTGAGCCATCCAAGCGCCCCCACCCTTTCCTTTTTTGAAGCTTATGCAAGTTTTATTTTTTCTTTCCCGTTCTTTCCCCCTCCTTGCCTCCTTCAATAGGGAAGTGACAGAGGTGTCCGCAGCACTGTCACGTGGCCCTTAACGGGATGTCCTCTCTGCCTTTCCCTTGACGGTCCTCCTGGGCCTCCCAGCGGTGACTTGGGCACATACTCGGGACCTCTCTCCTGCCTTCGTGGGCCTGGGGTTAGCGGAGAACTTAAACTTGGCTTCCCAGGTCTCAAAAAAGAACTCCTATAAACCAACTCACGGCTGTAAAAATGGTAATTTTACACGTAGCCTGAGACGGTGTTTCGCCAAGTGGGGTCATTGTACCCCCAAGGCTAGGCACGGGGATCACAGACCTGTTGTGGTGGCAGTTCTCGAGTGCTGTTTATTTAAGCACGTCATGGGGGGGGGAAATCCCATGTTTCGTGGATGTGATGGCTTAGGACCAGGTCAAAGTCAATCTCATTATAAGACAGGTTAAAAAAAAAACAACTCTGGGTAAATAATAGTACAGCTGATACATAGCGAAGGCAGATCTGGGGCAGGGGGACGTTGAGCTGGAGTTTGGGAGACATAGAGCAAAGTATCTCTGGGGTCTCGATGGAGCCTGTTAAAGTGGGTGCCGTTTCTGATACGTCTGCTTGACCTTGGGAGTCTTTTATGGGATGGACACATGGAAACCGTTAGAGGGACCTCGGACCCACCCACGTTGAGTGCGGGCACCTCATAAGAGCCATCCGTGGGCCGAGTGGGCCTGGGCCAGCCACTGCATACAGCCCTGTCCTCTGTCCTCACCTTCTTCTACAGTGGCATCTGTCTCAGTCTCTTGCCTCCTGTCCCTGTGTGTCCTCAGGCTCACCAGCTCCTTGCGTGCTCGGGACCAGATTTCCACACCCACCTCACTCCCATGCTCCTTTTTCTGGAATCGGCAGCGGGGGGACCATCCTCCCCATAGTCAGGGAGCGTTTTCTTCCGCGTCTCACGTGGACACAGCTACCTATTTCTTCTTCTGATCCCATCCTTATTTGCTTTCTGTGACTCATTCCCAGAACTCCCTTCCATTCGTTTTCCATCCTGGGGCCAGCCCCTGAGTGTGAGGCACCGGGCTGCATTGGAGGGAAGAAAGGACGAAGGCCGCCCTTGCCTTGGAGGGTCTCCGAGAGGGGACCGAGGCATGCTGCATGTGTTAATGGAGGGCTCTCGGGAGGAGGGATTGGGCCCAAGGAGTGTCAGGGGGCAGTCTTTCTTTGTTGGTAGTGTTATTTCATTTTACTTTATATTTTCTTTTCTTTTCTTTTCTATTTTTTTATTTTTTATTTTATTTTATTTTTTATTTTATTTTATATTTATTTTTTTATTTCATTTTATCTTTTATTTTATTTCACTTTATATTTATTTTATTTTATATTTTATTTTATTTTTTATTTCATTTTATATTTTTCATTTTATATTTTATTTCATTTTATATTTTATTATTTCACTTTATATTTTATTTTATTTAATATTTTATTTTTTT
>NC_064814.1:54413417-54524745 GCF_023721935.1 Panthera uncia
TATTTCACTTTATATTTTATTTTATTTAATATTTTATTTTTTTATTTAATATTTTATTTTATATTTTATTTCATTTTACATTTTATTATTTCACTTTATATTTATTTTATTTTATATTTTTTATTTTATTTTATTTTTATTTTTGGGAGAGAGAGAGAGAAAGAAAAAGAGAGAGAAGCTCAAGCAGGCTTCACGCTCAATTTGGAGCCCGACGTGGGGCTCGATCATGGGATCATGACCTGAGTCAAAGTCAAGAGTCAAGATATTCAACCGACTGAGCCACACAGGCGCCCCATGAAGGATCTAATAATTCTGCATAAGTGAGCCCACCTCAGGGCTCCGCGATCCATTCTTTCTTTATGAACTCTGAGTCCACCCGGAAGACTGCGCCCATCTCTGGGCAGATAGCCCAGCTCCGCATGTCAAGGGCCAGACTCAGCCCAGTGGTGCCCCGATCAAGCTCTTGGAACTTGAGTGTGTAGGCAGTGAACTCTACCCATATCCCCAAAGTGGCTTCTACCATGGCCCGATGGGTCTCCCTGGGGACTGGTTCCGGCTTCTCTCATCCCCTTCAGAACTGACTTTTACTTCCTCCCACATCCCCACGTCTGCCCAGTTCCCAAGGCCGATTCTACTTCTCACTTAACGTCCTTCTGTTCTGGTCAAGCCCTTCCTTTTCATCCCTGCTGTCAGGAAACTTCTGTGTCTTCTGAGAAACCTTCTCTGACCGTCCCAGCCGAAAATGGTCCCTCCCTCCTCTGGATTCTGAAAGCTCTTATTGTCTGCCTGCTTCTCGTTTGGCACTTCTGATAGACTCCCTTGTGTAGTTATTTCTGTTTTTCAGTCGTGTATGTCTGTGCCGTATCTTCCACATTGCACAAGCCAAGTCCCTTTGTGTTACACCTGCCCTCATCTTCCATAACAGCAGCGGGGCAAAGATCGCCCGATTGATCCTGTGGCCGAGGGGGGCTGCCTCTTGGCGTGGGAGCGTCTTCGAGACCCCGCACCCCAGAGACCGCACAGAGTGGCGAAAGATTTCCCCCGTCATGGCTACGGAGCGTTTACAGAAAGTGAATCGTGGCCGTAGCCAGTCTCCTGTATCCGTTATCATTATAAGACGACGTGATGTGTGCTGCAGAGGGTGGGGGACCACAGCGCACGCACGTGGCCTGTGTTGGTTGACAGTCTTCACCTCGGCTGAAACAAAGAATAATAACAAGGAGGTTGGCTGCATCTGACTCCGTGAAACTCGGGGAAATGGAGCTCGGTGGAAATGATTGTCGGTCTTTATGTTTGGGGATCATGGGTTTCCCACCATCTCTTACGGCTTCTCATGTAGAAACCTACCCATTTGCAGAGACCAGAAGGGGAAGAGTGTTGTGTGCTTTTTATAAATGACTCAATGATAGAAGACCATTGGTAAAGCCAAACTCGAGGGGCCTCTGGTTGGAGACGCTAGGATAACCACAAACAGTAAACCCGTGAGAAGGTATTCATGAGTCTTACGCTCCCCGAGGTATCTGTTTCAGCGAACCCTCACAGAAGAAAACATCTGCAGGGCTCTGATTGGTCTCTGCTTAGCTCAGGTCAGAGCAGATTAGCCTCCTGTTTTATCGTGGCCCAGAAAGGCCCCTCGCCATTGGCTGGAGGCCATCCTGGGAGCGGCGATGGCAATTTCTGCATGTTGCCTATTGGGGTGCGTTATTGTCTGTGATCGTATCCTATTCACGTGTACGATGCAGTGTCAGAGAGGTGGCAGGGCTGAAGAACCTTAAAACTGCCCCCTCTTTGCTGCTATAAAACCAAAAAGTTACGGGCTGCGAGAGTGTGCGCGCGTATTTGAATTCTGCCAAACCTGAAGGAACGAAGATGAGGGTCTCGGCTATCTGGGTGCAGATGAAGTTTTTGATGTTAACCTTCTCCTGCATGGCTGGGAGCCCGTTTCCAGGAGCAGAGAGGAGACAGGCTTCTATCCCTGCATTCTGACGGCAGGGGGCTGACCTCCAAGGTCAGGGTGTGGTCACCACCAGGACCCGCCTCTCCCCTCTCACATCACAGAGGGGAGAGGCCCTCAGCCCTTGGAGGACTCTTTACTTCTTGGTTTACGAATGTAGACTTAAGCCTCCCATTTAAGAGAGACAGAAAGGAGGGGAGGGATCCCATAACCCCTTTTCTGCCTCTGGTCTCTCCCTGACATTTGATCTTTTTACACCCTGGTGTTGTTCTCCAAAGCACAACATTGGTTGTGTTTCCCTTACTCAAGATGCGTCCATGTTTTCTGGTTCATACAAGGGAGTCTGAATCCCTAGTCTTGGTGCCCTCATGGCCTCCCACAACTGGACTCCGTCCATAACTACTCCTTCTTGCGCCTTCCATGGCTGTGAATCCTCAAGCCCACCCACACTGCTTTCTCTCTGGGCCTTGGCTCCTGTGGCCACGTGGCCTGGAGTATCATCCCCTTAGCTCAGTCTCCTACCCACCCTTCCTGGCCCATCCCAAGGGTCTCTGTTTTCTCCTCTATTAACTGGGGACGATACTGGAAATTTCCTCTTGATTTGTTGGACCGGTTATAGGACACAGGGCAGTCGAAGCACTTAGGACGACGTCTGGCCCAGAGCAAGTACTCCAGAGAACTCATTATCATCCCTGCAGCGGATTAGAGCCTGACAAGCGGAGAGGAGATGTTGGGCCCCTGGAGCAGCCCCCCGGGGCTTTGAGAAGGAAGGGGGGAGCTCTGTGTCTGGGGGTGTGGTGGGGGGGGGAGAAGTCCAGAAAGGTGGAACACAGTCGCAGAAAGGAAGGAGTTGATGTGTCCGGGGAGAGGCATGTTGCCATGGGCCCTGGGGGGGGGGGGGGGGGGGGCTCTGAGTGTGCACACCCCTGAGCAAAGAAGCCAGTGGTTGACATTAAGATGCTGGCCGTGCTGCCTCAGTTTCCCCAAGATCGAACACCAGACGGACCACAGTGAGCCCTGCTTACAGATACCCGGGCCTTGTCTTCTTGTCGGCCTTCACCAACAGGCTGGGGCGGCTTCCCTTTCTGGACACACGTTTCACCTTCCCTGGAGGTTCTGTCCCCCCACTTGTGTCTCCTGTGATATGGCTGATGTCACACTGGCCGGGGTCCCTTGATCTAAATTATCTCCGTGGTATGCAGACGTGTGCGTGTGTGGTGGTAAAATATACATAACATTTTAACCATTAAAAAACTTGTTTTAATATTTATTTATTTTTGAGAGAAAGAGAGAGAGAGACGGAATCTGAAGCAGGCTCCAGGCTCTGAGCTGTCAGCACAGAGCCCCACGTGGGGTTTGTCACCTTATTCACGGAAACTCTGTCCCCATTAAACACTAATTCCCAGTCCCCCCTTCGTCCCTTGGCCCTTGGCAACCACCATGCTCTTTTCTCTCTCCGTGAATTTAACTATTCTCTTCTATAGAAGTAGGATCCTACAGCATTTGCCTTTTCTTGACTAGCTTATCTCACTTAGCCTGCTGCTGGTAGGTCCATCCATACCAGAATCTCCTTTCTTTCTAAGATCGAATTAACATGTCACTGTCTATACACACCACGTTTGGGTTATCCATTCATCCACGAATGGACACTTGCGTTGTTTCCATGTTTGGGGCTGTTACGAACGGTGCTGCGGTACAGCGGGGTGTGCAGGTGTCGGAATCCCTGCTTTCCCGCTCTCTGGGGTGTATACCTGGGTGTGGAATTGCTGGGTCTTACGGTAATTCTGTGTTTCGCTCTTTGAGGAGTTGCTTGACTCTGTCCCATTATGTCCGTGTCATTTTACAGTCCCTCCAGCAAGGATTTTTCCACCTGCCTGTTCTTTTTCTGACCTTCCTGTTTTTATTTGTTGGTTTATAGTAGCCGTCCTGACGGGTGTGAGGCGATCCCTCGTTGTGGGTTTTGTTGGCACTTCCCCGGGGATTAGTGATGCAGCACCTTCTCACGTGCCCTTAGTGCCGTGTGTCTGTCCTCTTTGGGCAAATGCCCTTTGCCCGTTTTGTTTTTGTTTTTGTTTTTTAATTGGGTTGTTTGGTCTTTGGTTTCATTCACTGTAAACGTCTTGTGGGTCCGGGGAAGCCTCAGCTCCTGCTTTTTCAGCCACTGCCCATGGTAACAAAGACAGCAGCCGGCTTTTATCGGGTATCTTGGTCCTGTTTGCTGTGTGCTCCGTGTTTACGTGGATTTCCCCCCTGAACCCTCCCAACGACCTTTTGAGAAAAACTCTGTAATCATTTCCCCCTTACACTTGAAGAAATCTGACGCCCTGGGTGTCACAGAGAATAGGTGTGAACCCACAAGGGCTCCCCTGACTCTGTCCGTAGGTAAACATTCTGATTTCTTCTCCCGCCCCCTGACCGAGGAGTTGGCATTGAAATCTCATCAGAAATACACCAAATGTTTGAGAGAATGCTATTTTATAGGAGACCATCCAGACCTTGAGCCCTCTTGGTCCCTCTGGAAAACCATATTTACTCCGATATAAAGACTCCTTTCCTAAAATCACAAAGGTTTACATTTAAAGCAGACACAGAAGTGTGTGGATTTCAGGGGCGCCAGGTGGCTCAGTCGGTTAAGCCTCTGACTCTTGGTTTCAGCTCAGGTCACGATCTCATAGTTCGTGGGTTCGAGCCCCACATCGGGCTCTGCACTGACCGCATGGAGCCTGCTTTGGATCCTCTCTCTCTGTCTGTCTCTGCTCCTCCCCCACTCGAGTGTGATCGCGCTCTCTCTCTCTCTCTCTCTCTCTCTGTCTCTCAAAATAAGTAAATAAACTTTGACAATAACAACAAGAAAAAAAAAAAAAGGAATGCGTGGATTTTAAGTGCTAAACCTTCAGCTGCTCTTAAAAGCTGTCTGAATGGAGTGATTTGATAGATGTACCCAGGATCCAAGTCTCTTGCCTGAACTCATTTAGTTGGTGGGCGCCATATTGCACTCAGGGTCCAATCTTTCCTTCCCTCGTAGCTAACGATTCTGTGATCCTAGAGCCCCTTTCCTCTGAGATGCATGGCATTGCCCCTCTTTGTCACTTGCTGTCTGTCCAGGTTTGGAGACGGTGAGGACAGAGCGAAGGCAGGGGACCCTCGTCTTGGGGACACTGGCTTTTCAGCCCTGGAAGGGTCTGACACAATGGTTCTTTGGGGGAGCGTTCTCCATTCTTGTTATATTGGTTTTTATCTGGCCTTGGGTTCACTCACACAGCTGGGGCTTGGGGCCGAGGCCAGAGCCGTGACTTAGGGTTGGGAAGAAGTTGGCGGAACATTCCCCAGCAGGGCTTGGGCAGGCCCAGGGAGTCCTGCCCAAAATCCAGTGGACAAAGGAGGTCTTGTCTACGGGCCTAGGGGGGTGGGAGGCATCTGGTCAGTGACACAAGCTTGGCCATTGTCTGTCGTGACCTTGGCCAACTTTTTTTTTAGCTGAGAAAGGGGAAAAAAGAGAGTGGTGGGGGCGGGGGCGGGAGGGGGAAGCCTCCAGAAACTTTGCAACTGGAAAGTCCAGAATGCGCCCTTGATTTCCTCGCCGGACCTGGAGCAGATTTGGAAGGAACTGTGTGATGTAGTGTGTTCTTTGTGAAAAAAGAGCAGAGCGCACAGCCACAGGCACGCCCTCCGGGGAGCCCTGAGCAGTGACCCCGGGGAGGCTACTTGCATCAGTCTTAGTTCCTGCAGAGGGTACCATGGGGAGGAAGCTGGCAGGGGCCTGGCCTCGCGTCTGGGGACCTCGCATGGGACCCAGGACTCTCCTCTGAGCTAGCAGCCCCTCCGGGAAGATTCGCTCTTCTCTGATGGTAAGGATCAATTCGGCTCGCCCGCAGGTGTGACCTCAGCCTTTTCTGAGTGTTTCTGAAATAACTCTGATATCTTTAAAAAGCGGTTCTGAGAACCTCGGAGTGGGGGCTCTGACGGTAGAACTTAGAAGGCCTGGGGGCCCTGTGTGCTCAGGGGCGTGCGGGGACCTGTGACGGGCCCAAGGCAGGAGTAGGGGGAGAAAAAGCCAGGGCCCTGGTGCGTGCGAGATGGGGAAGGGAGGAGGAAGGTGTCCAAGGGACTGTTCACGGAGAGAGAGGGAGTCGGCTCCCTGGTTACCTGGCGAGCGGTGTGGTTGAGGCGTGTGACCCTGTGGTGGCATGGACTGTGGCGACTAGAGTCCACATCTTGCCTCCCTTGCTTCTCCCAAATGTGAAGCTTGGCTCTTCCCTGCCTGCCCACCCACCACGTACCCATGGCCACGTTCTAGGTGGGGCGCTCTAAGGGGAAAGCTCCCGCCAAGGTCATCGAGGATCGGCCCGGGGAACCTGGCGTCTGTGCTGTGGTTCCAGGCTGGGCTGGGCGCTTTCTGTCCCGTTTGCTGGAGGTGGCAGTGGTGGCCGTGCTTAGGGTCATGCACGGATGCTCTCCTGAGATGCAACAGTGGAATAGCCTTATTGCACCAACCTTCCTGCCTCTGGAAGTTAGACGCCTGCCTTTCTTGGAAAGACGGACTTCACATCAGCCAAGACTCTAGTGGCCACTCCCTGGAGGCTTTGTGGACAGCTGGGGGAGGGGGGCGTCCAGTTTGTAGGGAAAGGCTAGTCTGTCTCTGCACAGAGCCTTCTTCCAGGATATTCTCTCCTGCTGACGGGGTCAGACGGCATCTGGAATGTTGGTGTGGCTTCTGATGGAGGTCTGAACCTGTTCCAGGAAGAGGGAGATGGGGCTTGTCATCCAGGGGCACCTGGGAAGTTCACGGCTGGGCTTCTCAAAGGTTAAAGTGCATCCGCATTGCCCAGGGACCTTTAAAATACAGAGTCTGGTGCTGGGGTGGAGCCTGGGACTCTGCATTTCTGGCCAGCTCCCAGAGGACAGCTGTGCTGCTGGTGCAGGGGCCCCACTTTGGGGATGATGTTTGTAAAGAATGCAGACTTACCAGTCACCTTCTGATGGAATGTTGGGGAGCATTAGGGGTTCCGGGGGTCTGGCCCTGGCCGCAGGCCATGGCAGGGATGTTCCTGGGGAAGAGGGATCAGCAAAGAAGATGTACCCTAAGGGACCTCCAGGGAGCACGGGGAGAGCTCAGGTAAGCTCTCGGGCAGGGACTGAGGCCTGCGGTGCCCGAACTGAGGTGGACTGTTCGAGTCCCGGCGTGTGTGGGGAACAGCTATCTGCTACCAGGCTCAGAACAAGCCTGAGCTGGATGCGGGGTGAATCCCAGCTTCTGGGGAAAGTCCAGGAATCTGGTCGCTGAGCACGTAGAACTCAATCGTGTGTGATTCTTGGAATGACTGGGAAGGGGCCGACAGGCCCATCAGGATGGAAGAACTCACCAGAATTCATGGTGCTCTGAGGTCGTGAGGCAGAATCGCAGGTGTTCGGGGCCCAGGCAGCATGCTGGGTCTGCTCTCGTGCCCCTGAACCTGCGTCTGTACTTGAATGTGACTTTTTTTCCCTCTTGCAAAAGCTGCGCGTCCTTAAAGCAGACAGATTAAGACCAACATCCAGAATCATTGAGTATTAGGATATATAAAGAGAGGAAGGAAAGAAAGGGAAACCTGAGAAACCCTTGGAGACCATCTGGTCCAACTTCTGTATTTTCGAGATGAGGAAATTGAGGCCTCCCGGCAGAGAGGAATTGCTTGCTCAAGATCTCACAGCAAGGCAGCGGCCGCGGCCAGGCACTCGGGCCTCCTGTGCACCTCTCACATTGTCCGCACGGAGCTACAGAGCGGTAGGGGGTGGGGGAGGGGGGTCCCAGCCTTGGACAGCGATGTCCTCGGCTGTCGCCATCTATCTGGGACCCGCAGCAGAGTTCAGAAAGGTCGGCTGAGCTGGGTTGGTTGCAAGGGCGCCCCTTGCTGACCCGTGGAGACCGTTGCCGCCTCTGTTAGCCTTCCTCTGCCTCCAGTGCCTGTGGTTCAGAACCAGCCAGGACTCGCTGGGAGCCAGCCCGCGGTCACAGGTCTTTGAGTGGAGCCACTTGGAGCTCTGTGCCACACGGTGGCCGAGATGAACCTCCTTGGTGACCACACATGCTGCCCCTGGAGTTTTGGTGCCAGTGAACCTGCACCTGGCGGCCGCCAAGCTGGACCAGCTGGATCGCAGCCACAGGTGGGCCGTCAGACCCCCACCTTTGTGCCCCAATGAGTTCCAGCCTGCTATTTTTAAAAAAATGTTTATTTTTGAGAGAGAGAGAGAGACAGAGTTGGGGAGGAGGGGAAGAGAGAGAGGGAGACACAGAATCTGAAGCAGGCTCCAGGCTCTGAGATGTCAGCACAGAGCCTGACGCGGGGCTCGAACTCACGAGCCTTGAGATCACGACCCCAGCCGAAGTCGGACGCTCAACCTACTGAGCCACCCAGGCGGCCCTAGCCTGCCATTCTTTATAGTGGCACTGACTCCCCGCAGAAGCCGGCTTGTGTCCCTGAGCATCTGGGGGCTACGGCGGTGGCCCCTGCCCTTGGATCCCCTTTCTGGCGGGCAGGCTGCTTTGCGTGAGGTATTGAGCCTGTGGCTCCCTGAGCCAGCGGCTTTCAGCTCTTGTCCTCTCTTCTGAACTTCTGAAGTCCATTCTGAAGGCAACAGAATGCTTGGTAAATGTGGGTACGGGGTTTCCTGCAGGGGCAGAAGGACTTGAGAATGTGCTAGAAACAATGGCGTGAGGCCCCTGGGGTTTTTGTACCCTAATACTAAAGGAAGGCTGGGGAGGGGGATTCAGTAGTATTTCCTTTTCTCCCTGCCCTGCCACCCACCCCCCAATATCGAGTGTTGGCCAGGGGTCCTCTCCCTACCGGGAGCTGCACTGCTGGTGAATGATCGTCAAAATATCCTGCGGAAGCATCTCCCAGGGCAGGATAATGGATATCGTTACTGGTGTTAACCAGTATGGAAAATCTAGGGTACCTTTTGAGATCCTTCGCAACTAAGAGGAGTGCTAAACCCCAGCCCACCTACTTCTTGTGACACATAGGGACATGATCAGCCCTAAAGAGGCCCAGACAGTGACTTGGAATAAAGGGGAAGAGAAGAATGTGTTCAGCCCTCCCGTATGGGCTTGAGGTTCCCGTATGGGTTTAATACAAGTTAGTATCCTGGTCTGCGCATAAATTTTCTTTCCTTTTTTTTTTTTGAAACATTTTTTTTAAAGTTTATTTTTTGAGAGAGAGAGAGAAAGTACAAGTCAGGGAGGGGCAGAGACAGAGAGGGAGAGAGAGAGGATACAGAGCCCAACGTGGGTCTTGAACCCATGAACCGCGAGATCATGACCTGAGCCGAAGTCGGATGCTTAACCGACTGAACCACGCAGGCGCCCCCGGGGCATACATGCTCGTGATTTCCGATTTTTGTAAAATCACTTTACTGGCATCTTAAGATAGCACATCTTTTTCCCCCGAGTTCCGAGTAGGGTTTGGTTGAGCAAACTTTCCTTCTCTGGACCAAAAAACGTTTTGGGGAAACATGCCGGGGGGTGTGAGAGGAAGGTAATATTTTATCTTGTTGGGAGGTCTCTGTCCTCTCTTGGGTATGTGCCTGTCCCTTTTGCAAGCTCGCGCCGGTCATTTAAATGCCTTGAAATTTCCCTTGCGGTGGTTTTGGGCCCTGTTACGAAATGTGGTCCTCGGGTCATAGGACCCTGGTGTTGGAGGGCCGGTTTTAACAGATGAGGAAACGGGGGCCCAGAGAGGCAAAGGGAACTGTGTAAATTACAGCTCGCTGTCTGGGAACACGGTCTCCTTAGCCCAGGCCTGCGTGCTTTCTAGAAGCCGAGGCTTTCTATAAGTTCAGAGGTTGGAGGTAGGACATCAGAACGGCCTGTGCTGTTTTTATCTGCCAGAGAGGGGGTAGGAGGAACGGAGCCAGCATCCCTCGAAGTGGAGAGTTGGAATAAAATGGCCTTGTTCGTTACAAGCTGGTGAGCAGAATCATTCAGGTTTTCCTGCTTAGGGGCCAGAAGTTGGAACAGTCTGCCGGGATCATGCTGCCTCGCTCGCCCTTTATAGCTTTGAAACATCAGGGCCAGACAGATCGATCTTAGAAGTGGGGCAGAAGTTAACGGGCTTTCTTTGGGGTTTCCCAAACCCCTCCAGGATCCATGGTACAGCTTCTCGTCTTATCCCTGGAACTGTTCCTTTTATTTTTTTATTTTTGAGAGACAGACAGAGTGTGAGCAGGGGAAGGGTAGAGAGAGAGGGAGACACAGAATCCGAAGCAGGCTCCGGGCTCTGACCTGTCAGCACAGAGCCTGACGCGGGGCTTGAGCTCATGAACCACGGGACCAAGACCTGAGCCGAAACCGAGAGTCAGACGCTCCACTGGCTGAGCCACCCGGGGGCCCCGTGGTATTGTTTGGTCAGTGCGGAGATGGTTCTGAGAGATGGTGACGAGTGGGTATCTCTTGGATCCCTGTCATGCTGTACAGTGTTGGTGGATGGATGGCCACCAGCAAAAAAGCACGAGTCCTCTCAGAAAGGAGGTGTTGGCTGACATCTAGGGTTCCTCGTTCCTTGCACCGTCTCCTCCAGAACCCTGTACCTCGGCCCCTCTGTCTTGTGTCCGGACGGCAGGTGCAACAGTCACGGAAATGTCTTTCTCCGGCATCAGTCAAGGAAGGGCTCCCACAGGAATGTGCGTAAGACCCGAATAGAAGTCACTTCCTACATGATGGATTCCTTCCTGCCCTCCACTGCTTGACCCCAGGCACTTCAGGGCCATGACTTGGCTTCTGACACAGGAGGGGCCGCCTGACTCAGCCTTGGAGTTTTGCAGGATCGTTCGCAGACTTGCCCCACTGGGGACCCCATGTTTTCCAGCTTAGCAAGCTTTCCCGTGAGGGCTGACTTCCTGTTCTCTTGCACAGACTAGATTGTAATTGTGTTAATCAAAATTCCTGGTTAACCAGATCACTCTGTTCCTTTTTAGGATCAGAAAATAGAGTGTATTGTTCTGTGTCCTCTTCCCGCCCAGTCCTGAAAAACAGGCCCAGGGAGGCACTGAGGGGCTTATGGATGGATATTCAGGGCGGCCAGGACCGTCACTGAGTCTTTCAGAAGGATCCAGACACAAAGCGGGGCGGGCTCCAGGCATGTGGCTGGCAGCTTTGTGGGTGTTGGGAGAAAGCTCTTATGGCATTGATACCTACCTCTGTTAGTGGGTACCAATGGGAGCAGGTGTAAGGCTCCCTCTAGCAGCTTTGTGGATGGAGGGCAGGGATGGGTGGGGTGGGGGGACGGGATGGAAGAAGGTAGCCTTGCAGGCAAGGGTGCGTATGACAGACACTCCAGGGGGCCTGGAGCTGGGGAACCTGAGTGAGTCACCCTCCGGCCACTTGTATATAGGATCCAGGAACGCTTCATGGGGGTGGAGGTGTGGCAGGAGTGAGTGAGAGATTCCAGCCACTGAGATGTGCATTACTGCTGCAAGCATGACCCCCCCCCCCAGTCCATTCACCCTGAGCAGTGAGGCCAGAGGAAGAGTCCTGGGGACCTTCGCATCTAAATGATGAAACCCCGATTTGGAAAGTTCCTTTAAGGGGCTCCAGGAAGCCATGTTAAAGGTGATTTCTTTTCTTTTTTTTTTTTTTTTTTTTTTAATTTTTTTTTTTCAACGTTTTTTATTTATTTTTGAGACAGAGAGAGAGACAGAGCATGAACGGGGGAGGGGCAGAGAGAGAGGGAGACACAGAATCGGAAACAGGCTCCAGGCTCCGAGCCATCAGCCCAGAGCCTGACGCGGGGCTCGAACTCACGGACCGTGAGATCGTGACCTGGCTGAAGTCGGACGCTTAACCGACTGCACCACCCAGGCGCCCCAATTTCTTTTCTTTTTTAATGTGTGTTTATTTTTGAGAGAGAAAGAGTCGGGGGGAAGGGGCAGAGAGAGAAGGGGACAGATGATCCTTAGTGGGCCCTGCGATGTCACAGCACAGAGCCCGACGCGGGGCTTGAACTCACAAGCCACGAGATCATGATCTGAGCCGACGTCGGACGCTCAACCGACTGAGTCACCCGGGCGTCCCCAGAGGTGATTTCTTTTTTTTTTTTTTTTAATTTTTTTTTAACGTTTTATTTACTTTTGAGACAGGGAGAGACAGAGCATGAACAGGGGAGGGTCAGAGAGAGGGAGACACAGAATCGGAAACAGGCTCCAGGCTCTGAGCTGTCAGCACAGAGCCCGACGCGGGGCTTGAACTCAACGGACCGCGAGATCATGACCTGAGCCGAAGTCGGACGCTTAACCGACTGAGCCCCCCAGGCGCCCTGAGGTGATTTCTTATAAGAGCAGTTTGAGTAGACACATGAAGAGGTCTGGCAAGGCCTTTGATGAGTGGGTCCCGTTCCCTGAGAGATGGTGCACACAGAGGAGTAGAAGGAAGGAAGGCATCGTGCCAGACAATGTGGCTTCCCAAGCACGGCTTTGGCCTTGACGATGCTTTGAGGGTGGTGCAAATCAGGAATCGGGGAAGCCTGGATTCCCACTGAGTTTTCCCTTAGCCAGCAAAGGGCTCTGATGCCACTCTGTCCTCTTTAATGGATTCCGGAGCTCAGGACTCCCTGTGGAAGCCTGTTGCCCATGGGGCCAACGAAAGGTGGCTGGAGGTCAGACTCACGACGCCTGGAACCAAGAAAGGTCTGTGGTCCCCAACGAGTCCTGCCCTTCCGTCCCATTCCTTCTGGCTGGAAACCTGTCATTCCCCAGGAAAGCAGTGAGAGCAGATCCAGATGCTGGAGGACGGGAGCCAATGGGGCAGGTACCTGATGGCCTCGCCATCGGGACTAAGAGGAAGAAGGATGTTCTCTTGTTGGGGTGGGAAGAGAGGTTTGATTTCATTTCTCTAGGTGCCCTCGCTTTATTTTGTCCCACTCCTAGATGTTTTTCACTTAAAAAAATTTTTTTTTAATGTTTATTTTTGAGAGAGAGAGACAGAGCATGAGTGGGGGAGGAGCAGAGAGAGAGAGAGAGAGAGAGAGAGAGAGAGAGAGAGAGACAGAATCCGAAGCAGGCTCCAGGCTCCAGGCTCCGAGCTGTCAGCACAGAGCCCAACGTGGGGCTCAAACTCACGAACCGTGAGATCACGACCTCAGCCAAAGTTGGACACTCAACCACCTGAGAGCCACCCAGGTGCCCCTAAAAGGAGGTACCTTCTGAAATGCAGTTACAGAGAACCCGAAACCAGCTTTGTTTATGCTCCTTTACTGGGGACACCCTTCACCCACTTAAGCGTTGTCAGACTTTCTCCTTATCTTTGTTGTGAAAATACATCGTCCTCCATACGTCCGCCATCAGGCTTGTAAAATCCGTGTTGCCTTCAGCAGCGTAGACCTTCCTTCCACGATGCACATCTATGTCTTCTTTTAGCTGAGGGATTTTTTGTTTTTTCCTTTCCCTCCTATCAACCATGGTTTATGGTTTCTTTTCTCCAGGAGCACCTAGCTCTCTACAAGTCTGCCTCTTGGCTTATTCTTCTGTCCCTCTGTTTTCATTTTTCCCCATTTCCTTTGCATACCAGGAAAAATTCTTAACATTGGCTTTGTATATAACTGACTCTTTTTTTTTTCCCTTTTTGTGCGAGATTAATTCCATATTCTGTTGCAATCCATGTGGATGTTCCTCTGTCGCTACCTCGTAAATTTCCCTACCATTTTGTTAATTTCCTGTCTCCTTTTTATAGCCTTTGTTTCCTTTTTCCACCCGACTTGCTTTGCATTAGTTTGTCCACTTCCTACGACGAGGTGTTGTTGTTGGGTTGTTGTTGTTGTTGTTGTTGTTGTTGTTTTGGCTCTTGTATTATGGATGCTGTATCTTCCTGCCTTCTATCGAGGTTGCTAAACATTTTCCTGGAATCTTCTGTCTGGATACCATATGAGGTCATGATTAGAAGACTGTGCCTGTTCGGAGGCTTCTGGATACTGTTCCTCCATTTATTCTCTACAGCGAAAGAAACTATACTATCTTGTGTCCTCCCACCTCCCTGGACTCAGGGTTGAATAGCCCGTTCACTGGGATCCGGGAAGAGCTGGGGTTTGTTACGGGTGGGGCACACACATTGCTTAGACCCCCCAGTCTGTCTGCTTGGTTGGTGCAGTGGCCTCCTCGGATCTGTTTGGAACCAGTTTCAACTATGATTCCAAGTTTCCATCGCTCCATCCAATGTTCTGGGCACGGTGCTGAGACTAAAGCTAGGGACAAGATGGACGTGGCTGTGTCTTTCTGAATCTGTTTCTCACTGTTGTATGGTCTCCTCCTCCTCCTCTCTCCGGACAGGTCTCCAAATCTCTTCCTTTCAGAAGGACGGGAAGACACTGCCAGGGTCCATCCTCTCCCCACCAGCTTATAAATAAAACTACTCACGAGGATTTCACTTTGCAGAATGCTCTGATCCACTGGTAGGGGCCCCTTTCTTCCTCCCCAGCTCTTTTCTGTGAGTCGCGCTCAGACTGCATACAAAGGCCACCAGAGCTGGAGAGAGGACTACTTTTACCCGTAAGATTGCAAAGGTGCCCCCTGTTGTGGGTGCAGACCCTGGCAGCATAACTGTGGGAGCGGGTGGCCCTGCTTCACGCTTTGTGTCGTGACCCAAGGGCAGGGGAGAGAGCGCCTTTCCTCCCGTAGCTGTTCCCAGCTTTGCGTAGGAGCCTCTCCATCCTCAACAGGTGTCCAGCAGAAAGGTGTGCAGCAGACAGGACTCTCCCAGCCACACCCGGCCGTGGCCTGGCTGCTTCTGGGTGTCCCGGCTGGCCGTGTGTCTGGGAAGAGAGAACTTGCTGGAGAGTTCTTTGTGGGGGAGCCTTCAAGCACTGCCAATCACGGCACCCGGCTCATTAGCAGTCATTGCCATGGCAACGGGTCTGCCAGAAAGTGGCTCGTTAGGCTGACAACTTGGGAGATGTTATATATAGATCTGGGTGTGGGGGGAGTGGGGGTGTGGGGCCCCGTGGATATGCCTTTCTCTGGAGTTCCTATTGCTTCTGGGCTTGGGGTGTGAGAAGACGCAGAACAGGGGGACCTTAAAACTGTCTGATCTGGCTGCTAGAGCAAATTGACGACCACCCATTACCGTCGCTTTGCTCACATCTGCAGAAGGTAAGAGTCAGGTGCTCCCAGAAGTCTCCTGAGGGGGGGGACTGAGTCCCAGGCTGAACTTGAGGAGGGGCGGAGGCTGTGGGGGGCTGAGGGTGGGGGCTGGCACTGCCTGGAGGCTGCTGCAGAGACCAGATCAAATCTTTCTTAAAATAGTCTTATTTGAAGAAGGGCTTGGGCTAAGGGACAGCAGCCTTTCTTGTACTAAGTAGCCATGCAGCTAAGCACTGTCTTTTTTTTTTTTTTTATAAATTGCACTTATTAAAATTTTATGTTCCAAGTCTTGATGTCAGAAGTGATGTTTTCTCTCTAGTGCTTTCTCTCAAGCTGCAGAGCAGCCTGTTCTGAGCTCAGTAAGCTCAGTAAGCATCAGGCTCACCTAGGATGCATGTGGAAAGGCTCCAGGTTGCCTTGGCGGTGGGATCAGGGCCCCGGAATCTGTGCCTTCACACACATCCCAGGGGACCGACTGGGTGTCCCCAGGACCATGCTTTGAGAAACGCTGCTGTAGCGGGGGTGAAGGGGGGGGTTATTTTCAGTCTCTGGGTAACTTTGCTTGCTTGCTCTTTTTTTTTCCCCCCAAGGAGGACCAGTAGCCATCGTTAAGAGGACGGTTTCCTTGGTTGCACTATTTTAAATAAGGAAACAAGGAAGTTAGCCTACAGCCGGGAACGTGACGGCGTGGGTGGGGGTGGTGGTATTTCTGCGCGTCTCCTGGGAAGGCATATGCTCATTTGGAGACTGTGAGACGGGCAGGAGAAGTGGGTCTGAGTTGTGTCCGTGATGGGGGCTGGGGGGGTCAGGTGGTCCAGGTGAACAAACAGCCACCTGTGGCTAGCTGGGGAGAGATGGGCTGAGGGTAGCCTGGAGGCAGGTAGCTGGACAGAAGTCTCCAGGACAAAGCTAGTGTCTTAAAGTTTGTTTTAACCATTTGATCAGCCGTGCGGCGTTGGATGGGTTTTTTAATTCTCTCAGTCTCTGATTCCTCATTTTGAAATGGGAAGCAATTTGTACCTAGTGGCAGGTTTAAATTGTAAAAACTAGAAATAAGTGCATAAAGCATCTGGCCCAGTCCTTGGAGCACTATAAACATTCGGTGCATGATGAAAGTCATTACCGATGGACGGAAATGGGATCTGAGCTCCTGTGTTTCTTGAGTACCGGCTAGATTAGGGCTCTAAAGTCATCTAGAAGCCTCTTGATACTCTATAGGAAATAGAGTGAGGGGGTATATGCACAAACGATTCCATGGTGCAGGGGAGGGGGGCAGAAGATCCATAGCTTCCTTCAGATTCTCTGAGGATGGTTTTCCATATGCATTTGAGCAGGTTGTTGACTGAACAAAGGGACAGAAGGGAGGCTGCATTCCGGCCTTGCGCTCACAGAGGGATGGCCCATCTGGAGGAAGAGGCAGCATTTTATAATTTCCACAAAGCCATGCTGTGCCTCAGGTTAAGAATTTCTGAGTTGGAGGAAATCGCTTTCACCTCCGATCTTGTTCATTGTAGGTAGGGCCCCAACCTCCGGGCCTGTGTCACTTCCTCTGCTGGTTCCTATTCCCATGGGAAGGAGCTGCCGGGAGGGAAGGGGAGAAGCCACAGGACTAGCAAAAGGAAGGAAAGGATTTAACTTGAAGGAAACTAATTAGAAGCAGCAGCTTGAGAGAGGCCATAATTATTGGGTAGTTCCTTGCACTACATCTGTCTGGATGGCTGTGGGGCGGCTCTCCCAGGAGGCCCGTCCCTCCATGGCCGTGAGCGACGAGGTAATGTGGGTGGTTCGGGCCTCTTCGAGCAGGGCCTGTAGGTGGGGAGTCCCGACTTCTTCCTCTTCCACAGCTTGACAATGATTTCTTTTTTTTAGTTGTGAAATACACCTAACAAAGTGTATCATGGCTGCTATTTATACACCCATAGCATTGTGCAACCATCACCTCTGTCTGCTTCCAGAACATTTGCATCACCCCAAAAAAGAAACCCTGTACCCATCCTCCCCCCTTCCCTCCCGAGCCCCTGGCAACTGCTAATCTGCCTCCTGTTTCTATAGATTTCCCTATTCTGGGCATTTCATATAAATGGAAGCGGGCGGTATGCGGCCCTTTTGTGTCTCTAGCTTACGGCACGTAGCATGGTTTCCGGGTTCCTCCGTGCTGGAGCGTGTATCAGCACCTCGTTCCTTTTGATGGCGGGTATTTCTTTGTTGGGAGGCACCCCATTTTGTTGACCCCCGCTCATCCGTCGATGGACCCTTGGGTGGTTTCTACCTTCTGGCTGTTGTAGACCGTGCTGCTGTGAATACGGATTTACAGTAAGCGTTGGGTGCCATTTTCAATTCTCCTGGGTACGTACCCAGTTGCGTCCGTGTCTTTTGACTCCCGATGTGGTTCGGGAGAGCGGGACTGTGGCTGCCCCGGTGGGTGGGGGCAGAGCACAGAGAGGTGACAGGCAGAGGGGGCAGCCGTGGCGGTGCTGGAGGGGGATAGGGGACAGACACCCTTTGCTACGTTGGTCCATTTTGGAAATAGGCTGAAGTTGGCCCTTCCTGGCTCAGAATCAGAGGTCCTCCCCGACAGGTGTCCTCTGTAGGGTCCAGGCAGGGAGAATCCTGCGTTTCCTAGATGGGTAAGACCTCAAGGCAGTCAGGTCATCAGTGGTCCTATAATGGAAGCCAAGGCTTAGTCTGATCCCACAGAGTTAGATGAATCCCCTAGAGTCATTCTTTTTTTTTTTTTTTATTTTTTTTTTCAATGTTTTTTATTTATTTTTGGGACAGAGAGAGACAGAGCATGAACAGGGGAGGGGCAGAGAGAGAGGGAGACACAGAATCGGAAACAGGCTCCAGGCTCCAAGCCGTCAGCCCAGAGCCTGACGCGGGGCTTGAACTCACAGACTGCGAGATTGTGACCTGGCTGAAGTCGGACGCTTAACCGACTGCGCCACCCAGGCGCCCCCTTTTTTTTTTTTAATGTTTATTTATTTTTGAGAGAAGGGGAGGGGCAGAGAGAGGCAGACAGAGGATCCAGAGCGGGCTCTGCACTGACAGGAGTGAATCCGATGCAGGGCTGGAACTCATCGGCCCGCGAGATCATGACATTGAGCCAAACTCGGACACTTGACCTATTGAGTCACCCAGGTGGCCCCTAGAGTCATTCTGAAGATGAAAAGCACTGTGTAGCCTTGGACACGGGACAGGTGTCATAGTTTGCTGTGTCACAGGTAGGCCATGGAGGGTCAGAAGTTCCCTCCACTCCCTCAACCGCCCCCCCACCCCAAGGAGCTAGCGGTCTGCTCACCACCCAGCCTCCGTGTTCGTCACCCTCTTAACGCGTTAGCCTCCCCAGCGGGTGGGTCTTTGCCCTTTGAATTGCACGGTCTTGGACACAGAGGTCTGGGGAGGAGCGACAGTTAACGGTGACATTGTTTCAGACATGGTAGAGTGCTAGGCTGGACTGTGGGCCCCTGAACTTCACATCCAGGGGGCAGAGGCTGCGTGAAACCGGGTCTCACTGGGCTCTTAAACGCGTCCCTCCCGCCAGGAACCCTCAGCTACGAGGCATCTTGGTGACAGGGACTCTCCTGGGTGCTGAGTGGGTTATCGTTCACGTCCATGGTGCCTTCCGCAGCAGGGCTCCTGTCTTCCCCCTCGGTTTTGTGGATGTACAGATAAAAGCAGTTGGCTGAGTCACTTCCCCGAGTCATGTGGCTGCTCAGGGGCTGAGTCAGGATTGAGCCCCAGGCCGGAGGGCCGTTTCCCCTTTGCCTCTGGGTCCCTCTCTCCTCTGTACCCTATTTCTGGCCGTGTCTGTCTCTGACCCTTGCTTAATACCCTTTAACAATTGCCCATTTCCTCCCCGGGGCTGCTAGGAGAAGCAACAAATATGGCCTTCCCTTCTTGGACACTCTAAGACACCTGACTCCACAGAAGCAGCCTGCCGTCTTACCCTCTGGGTTCTAGAATATTCCTCTCTTACGTGAAGCCTCATAGCCTCCTCATTCCTGTAATACTCCCAGCTCCACTCAGCCAAGATGCACATCTCCTGTATGTGGGATATTTTATCCACACACACATGTGCACCTGCACAGTGGACTCCTCATAAGACTGTTTGCTGTGTGTGTGTTTTGACCACCGGCCGATGTGGGAGGAGCCAAAGCAGGTGTCTGGAGGTCCAGGTAAACGTGATCAGGTGTTGGGATTCTGGACATGCCCTGCTGGGGAGGAGGCCGCCTGGCCGCTGTCCGGCACCCGGTGCTGGGACACCTGTCCATACTGAATCGAAGACGCACTGTGGGTTAAAAGCCGTGGAGATGGAAGTTGGCCATGGGGAGGCCGTGTTTACTCAGGGTCCCGGGAGCATCTAGGATTGACCGGGTCCCTGCTGAGGGCGTGCAGGGCACATGTACGTGGTTTTGCAGCCTTAAGAAAATACAGGAGCAGGAGAGCCAACCATGTGTCTGCACTGCTTGCTTTTTTTCCTTCTTTTTTAATGTTTATTTATTTTTGAGGGAGAGAGAGAGAGAGACAGAGCATGAGCACAGGAGGGGCAGACACAGAGGGAGACACAGAATCCAAAGCAGGCTCCAGGCTCCGAGCTGTCAGCACAGAGCCCGACGCGGGGCTCGAACTCACAAACTGTGAAATCATGACCTGAGCCGAAATCGGATGCTTAACCGACTGAGCCACGCAGGCTCCCCTCTCTGATTTTTATTCTTATTTGTTTAAAAAAAATTTTTAAAACGTTTATTTATTTTTGAGAGAGACACAGGGTAAGCAGGGGAGGGGCAGAGAAGAGAGGGAGACACAGAATCGGAAGCAGGTTCTGGGCTCTGAGCTGTCAGCACAGAGCCTGACGTGGGGCTCGAACTCATGAACCGCGAGATCATGACCTGAGCCAAAGTCAGACACTGAACTGACTGAGCCACCCAGGCACATCTCTCCAATTTTTATTTTTAAGAACACTGCTCCCCCTGGTCAAAAGAATTAAACCACCGTAAGCACACGTGAGCAAAAGGGAGTCGCGTTTTGGCCTGTGAGCCCGGTTCTCTCCAGATCTCTCCCAGAGAGATTTGGACGCAGGACCAGAAAAGCGCCCCCCTTGCCCTCCATCCGTTCTCGGCGTTGTCTGAGAAGCTTTTGCATCGCGCTCTGCTGAGACTTGCGTTAATTACTTCTGGTAGGTTCACACAGCCGGCCTCGGGGCCTCGTCTGCTGCTGTCCTCGGGGGTCCCGAGGCGCTCTGGCTTCAGGTTCTGCAGCCGGGGGTGTGCAGAGTGATGGGGCCCCGGAGCAAGCACAGGTGCAGGCCCTGTGAGCGCCTGACCCCGACAGCCCCCTGTGCCCACCATGTGTGACCTTTTCTCTCCTCTTCCACAGAAACCTGGAATGGTCCCCCCACCGCCAGGAGAGGAAAGCCAGATTATCCTCCTTCCGCCTGGCTGGCAGAGTTACTTGTCTCCTCAGGGTCGGCGTTACTATGTCAACACGACCACCAATGGTGAGTCCCGCTCTGGGGGGGGGGGGGGCGGGGGGACCTTGCACCAGCCTCCCTCAGGGTTTCTGTCCTTCTCTGGCGTGTACCGACCGATGCTCAGACTGTTTCTTCGGAAACCTACCTCCGGGGCTGTGGGGGACTCTTGCTTTCCCCACGGTGCCGGGTGGTGGGGGTCTGTGCCGGATGGGGAGGACCGCCCTTCAGGGTTGGGGGTCATCTCTGGAAACTCACAGCCACTCCCGGCTTTTCCATCGAACCCAGTCTCATGGTCTGGGGCCAGTTCCCAAAGCGGGACCTCAGAAGGTTCTCAAGTCAACATCTGGTTTAAGCTGAGTAAGCCAGGTTTAGCTACTGTAGGATCCTCTGGGAGTGTGGCCTGTGCTAATAAGACGGAAGCTTCCACACAGGGGTTGCCGGTGTGGGGTTTCCCTAATTTGACTGCAACATCTTCCCCGAAGTATCCCACTGGCTCGCGTTTCTTGGGATGCTCATTGGGAAATTCTGGGGTTACTTGCGAATTATTTTTTTCTAATAGAGGACACGGGTAACCATGTGCAGTTCTGAGCTGAGTTAGGACCACACCTCCTTGCACTCGGTTGTTGTGGACTTCCTGGGCCTCACGGTGACTCCAGGACCCCCCAGCATGCGGGCTGTAGAGTGGGGCTTGCAAGAAGGCTAGGGAAGGTGTATAGAAGGAGCAGCAGTAGGTTCTAGAACAGGGTGGTCTTGGGCAGGGCAGGGCAGAGCAAATGCAGCCAGAGGGCTCTGTCTCTTGGCCTCCACACCTCCCCAGAGGAGGGAAACACAGAAGGTTTGATGTGAGGCGAATCACAGATGTGCGTGTCAAGGCGGGATGTGAAATACAGTCTATGTCCACGTGTCGGCCCTGCCTTGGTCCTTCACCTCCCGTGTCTGCGCCCACATGACTTAACGGTCACCTCTTCTGACCCAGTGGGACCGTTACTATGGCCGGTGATTGCAAGGCCACCCTCGGAGGGGTCCTGGTAACGGGGAGCCAGCCTTTCAGAGGGAGCAGCAGAGAAAGCAGCTGCCACTAGGGGTCGCTGGTTTGTGTTCTCTTCCCCTGCGGGCTTGAGGGGCTTGTTCCAGCTGAGGCGGTCACTGGGGTTTCTAGGAAAAGGGAAGTAGAACTATTTCTGATCGTTCTAATCTTAAGCTTCCTCCAAACACACACTTGAATGGCCTTGCACCGTGGTCGGCCTTTGAAGTTTCAGAGGAAGTTCTAGGCACAGCATGATGCCGACCGAGGTCCTCGGTGTCTTGGATGGATTCTCGTCCTGAATCAACCCACTCTATTGCAAAGGGGCTGAGTGAGGGTGGGTGGTCAAGAGAGGCTTGGTAAAATCTGCATTTATTTTATTTTATTTTATTTTATTTTTTTCTTTTCTTTTTTTTTTTTTTTTAATTTTTTTTTTTTTCAACGTTTTTAATTTATTTTGGGGACAGAGAGAGACAGAGCATGAACGGGGGAGGGTCAGAGAGAGAGGGAGACACAGAATCGGAAACAGGCTCCAGGCTCCGAGCCATCAGCCCAGAGCCCGACGCGGGGCTCGAACTCACGGACCGAGAGACCGTGACCTGGCCGAAGTCGGAAGCCCAACCGACTGCGCCACCCAGGCGCCCCTGTTTTTTTCTTTTAATTAGAGAGTAGTACGTTCCTGGTTAAGAAACTCACTGGGTGTGAAAAAAAATAAAAAGTAAAAATCTGTGGTTGCCTTCCCTAAAGCTGTTTATCCTGCACATCGTTGCAGACATTTGTATCCTCTTACCTTCTGACACGTGCGTGCTCATTCTTCTTAACAAATCGGAAGAACGGTCCAGGTTCTGGGAACTGGTCAGACAGCGTCTTTCTGTATGTGTACATGTTCCTGGAACTAATGTTGCAACACGGCTCTGTGATGCTCCATTGCAGGTATATGCTACTGTTAATGTAACTCTCCCGTCTTCGTTAAGGGGATATTAAAGTCCCATTTTAATTAACTGACAAGTGTCTGGGGGCTTTTTTTCCTGAGCCCCAGGCTTTTCACCTGTGCCTGGCGGTCAGGGCTTTCTTGCGGGTCCGGGGATATACTGATCCCCAGAGACTCTATACCAAGGGCGGGCAGACTGTCTTCTGTAAAGGGCCAGGTAGTGACACGTTTTTGTTCGTGAGGCTCCTGTGGTCTCCGTCACTGCTCCTCAGCTCTGTCCTTGTCACATGAAAGCTGCCACAGACGACACGGAAACCACTGAGTGTAGCTGTGTTCCAATAAAACTTTGTTTATAGACACTGAAACGTGAATGTCAAATAGCTTTTCCACGTCACCAACGTGATTTCTTTCTCAAGCACTTAAGACGATCTTAGTTCGCGGGTTCATGGGCTGTGTGATAAGGGGAGGGTGGGCCCTTGAGCTACCGGCCCCTGCTTTAAGCACTCTGTTACGTCCTGTAGGATTGGCTCTCCTTCCCCTTGCCTGCTTTCTCTGATAGGCTTGCGGTAATCCTGGCCGAGGAAAGGGTTGGGGGGTGGGAAATGCCTTTCTTTCTTTCTTTTTTAAAAGTTAAAAAATTTTTTAATGCGTATTCATTTTTGAGAGACAGAGACCGAGCACAAGCGGGGGAGGGGCAGAGAGAGAGGGAGACACACAATCCGAAGCAGGCTCCGGGCTCTGAGCTGTCGGGGCAGAGCCCGACGCGGGGCTCGAACCCATGAACTGTGAGATCAGGACTTGAGCCACATTCGGACGCCCCGGGAAATGCCTTTCTGACGGCAAAGAGATAGTCCTGTTTGGAGGGATCTTGCAGACCCCGAACATCATAGTAAGCATTTTGTTCTTTAGCCAGAGGGAACAGAAGCCCAGCTATCTTTCTGATTCTGGCTGCTGGGCTTCCGATGACATTTTTGGATCTGATCGCCCTTCTGTGGGGGAAGCACCTGTCGGAACAGCCTCTCGCTCTCCTCCTGACCTCCTGACTCCCGGGGGGCATTTGACTTTGTGTCTCCTCCTGGCCGGGCCAGCCGCTTTCCCCCCTTTCTGCCCCAGCCCTGGGGCCTCTCCTGCCATGTGACCCGGGCCAGGGCCGTGCACCCTGCTCTGGCCGCCACACACCTTTCTTCTCGTCTTCCCGTTCATCTCCCTCTCTACCAGATACTTCTGGTGTCCCTTAATCCCCGATGGCTTCTCAGAGGGCGCTTGGGCACGGTGGGTGTTCGGTCCCTGTTTCTACACCACATATAAGTGCAATGAGTTGGCAGCCAAGTTTACATTTGTATTATCTTTCTCTGGCTCATCTGCTTACTTTGAAATCCATTGAGGATTTTAGGGACAGGCATCGTCACAGTGCTGGCAGCCGGGCTGGGCTGTGGGGATGCCGATTCGGACAAGAAGCCATCTCTGCCTTGGAACACTGGCGTCCTAGACAGCACATGCCCACAGTCGTTGTGAGTGTTAGTGTTGACATCTGGCGGCTCCGGGGTAGAGGGTCACCAGCTTTGGCCGGGTCTTGGAAGAGGGAGGGACCCTGGACTCGGGGATTCCACGTGGGGGTCACCGCGCCACAAGGGCGAGACAGCGGGGAAAAGTCTGACCCACTGATGACCCCACGAGACACTGGGAAGACCTGGGACTTTGCCCTGAGGGCAACAGACAGCTCTAGAAGGCATTAAAGCAGAGGCCTGACGTGATCAGAACAGCGTGGCAAGACTGCTTGGGTAGCAGAGGGGAGGAAGCAGGGGCGGAGAGCATGGGCCCACGCAAACAAAATGAGAATAGAAGGAATGAGGTCAGCTCCACACCTACAGCTGTAGCTGGGGAGGGAGGAGGTAGAATCCGTCCGACAGGATGTAGCAGGTGAGGGAAAGAAGGACTCAAGGCTCCTCTGAGTTGTTTTGCTTTGTGTGATGGAGCCGTGCAGGGAGCACCTGGGACTCGAGGGAGGAACGGGTTTGGAGGGGAGGAGACAAAAATCCATGTTGCACGTAGGGTTCCTTGGAGAGCTGGCCAGCCTATGTTTGGATGGATGCGTCTGTGACATGGGGGGGGCACCTGGGCCGGAGATGAGGATCTGGGGAGCCATGTGGGTGCCTGGCTTGGCAAGCAGAAAGCAGAATGGATTTCACCTCTTCTTACCCCTTTGGCCTGGGAGCATTATGCAGTGACCAACCTGTACGACCACAGAGGGCAGCCCAGAATTTTCATTTAATCGTGAACGGAGGAATGAAGCCGTGAAATGCAGGAGATCATCACCCAGGGCGAACCTCTAGGAGAGAGTCCTGCAGAGAAACATGGAAGGAGGAGCGAGGGAGACTTTGAAATAATTGTCAGAGATAGGAAGAATTCAGGAGAAATAAGGCAATATTGTGAAGGGCAAAAGAGAAATGATGGTTGAGAAGAACACTCAGAAACTGAAATATAGATCAAGTTTATGATAGAGGTGATACTTTATTTATTTATTTTATTTTTATTTAAAAAAATTTTTTTATAATGTTTATTTTTGAGACAGAGAGAGACAGAGCATGAACGGGGGAGGGTCAGAGAGAGAGGGAGACACAGAATCCGAAGCAGGCTCCAGGCTCTGAGCTGTCAGCACAGAGCCCTACTCGGGGCTCGAATTCATGGACCGTGAGATCATGACCCAAGCCGAAGTCGGATGCTTAACCAACTGAGCCACTCAGGCGCCCCTATTTTATTTTTTTAATGTTTATTTATTTTTGAGAGGGTGGGGCAGAGAGAGAGAGAGAGATCCAGAATCCGAAGCAGGCTCCAGGCTCTGAGCTGTCAGCACAGAGTCCGACGCGGGGCTCGAACTCACAGACTGCGAGATCATGACCTGAGCCGAAGTTGGACACTCCACCGACTGAGCCACCCAGGCACCCCAAAATAAAATTTATTTTTAAGGGAAACACAACTATCTTCTTGGAGCCCCAGCCGAAGCCCAGAGGAGCTAGGAATTGTTTTTGCTCTTTTGATAAAGTATCCATACGTACAAATGTTTTATTATGTTTGTGAGTGAAGCTCGGAGGGCCTCACCAGGTTTTGAGCTTTTTGGATTCATTTGCCAAATGGCCGGTCGTTCTCTTGATTTCTTGTTTTAATTTTTCTTTAAATGAGTAGATTCCCATTTAACTTTATTACACCAGGAATTAATGTGAGTTTGTGGGTAAGTTTTCCAGTAGAACACTTTCAAAAGCATTGTTTGACCTCTTCTTTGTTACAAATAATTAGATGTTTTTCTCATTTTCCAGATAGAACAGCCCTGGTAATTCCCTGTTAATAACAGTTGCCCGGAGAAACTTCTACACTCAGAAACCTCTATCTGTTTTCTTCTGTCCATCTGTGTTGAACAAATGTGAGATGAGAATGTTGCCTTTTCTTGGCACGTTTAGTTGATTTGAGTTCGCTGTGTGTGTGTATGTGTGTGTGCATTCATACATGTTTCTTGTTTTGGCTTTCTTATTTTTATCTAATGGACTCTTTGCGCAAAGCTGTTAGACCTTAGCGCTTATTATTAATCTGTTTCTGTGTGGGTTTTGTTTTTCCTCGCAGAGAATCCATTTTAATTTGTAGCGTTAAGGTAGCATTTAAAGTACACAACACATTCCTCGAATCTCAGCCTTTTTGAAGGGCGGTAATCTTGGAACTTTGGCAAATGCCGAGTGGGTTAGAGTCCTGCCCACAGCCAGGATACAGAAGACCCGTAAAAAACCAAGACAAAGGAGACAAAAAGGATTGTATTGTTTACTGTGTTCTAGGAAGTTGAGTTACTGTGGAAAAGGCAGCTGATTGGTCCAGAGTGTAAGAACTATCCTCATGGGCTGTTAGGCGGGGTCACCGATTAGCAGCAAATTATCCAGATATGGAAGTGAAACAGGAAGGAATGTGTGAGGGACGCCTGGGTGGCTCAGTCGATTGAGTGTCCAACTTCGGCTCAGGTCATGATCTCGCGGTTCATGAGTTCAAGCCCCACATCGGTCTCACTGCTGTCAGTGAGGAGCCCACTTTGGATCCTGTGTCCCGCCCCTCCCCTGCTTGCACCCTCTCTCTCTCTCAAAAATAAACAAATGTTAAAAAAAAAAAAAAAAAAAGGAACGTGTGGGATATGACCCAGCAATTCCACTCCTAGATACATACCCAAGAGAATTGGTTATATACACGTGAAAACCTGTACGTGAATATTCACGATGGCATTCTTCATCGTGGCTGGAAACCACCAAAATGTCTGTCACACGATGAATGGATACACAAAATGAGCTGTATCCTTAAAAATGGGATCTTATTCAGGCATAAACAGGAATGAAATACTTGTGGACACCTGCTGCAACACGGATGAACCTTGAAAGCATCATGCTGAGCGCAAGAAGCCGATACAAAAAACCATACGCCGTATGGTTCCATTTACGCAAAATACCCGGGATAGGCAATGACGTAGATCCAGAAAGTAGATGAGTGGTTTCCCAGGCAGAGAGAGGGGAGGATTAGAGACCTCGGATGGGTACGAGGGTTAGATGATGAAAGCGTTCCAAAATTAGATAGTTGGTGATATCTGCACAATTCTGTGAACATAGTAGAAACTATTACGTGCTTTTAGAGAAGATTTTATGGTATATAAATTAACACAATAAAAAGAGGCATATGATGTCTTGATTGGAGGTTCCTTCTGCCTGATTCCCAAACTTTGGTGGGCATTAGAAATACCTAGGGAGTTTGTTTAAAAATACCGCAAACATTAAAGGGCATCCGGGTGGCTCAGTCGGTTAAGCGTCCAACTGGAGCCTGCTTCAGATTCTGTGTCCCCCCCCCCCGCCCCTCCCCGGCTTACACTCTGTATGTCTCTCTCAAAAATAAACATTAAAAAAATTTTTTTTTGCTACCATAAATATTAAAAAGAAATTTTTAAAAAGGTGGGTGCCTACGTGGCTCAGTCAGCTAAGTAAGTGTCCGACTTCAGCTCAGGTCATGATCTCGCAGTTGGGGAGTTCGAGCCCGGCGTCGGGGTCTGTGCTGACAGCTCGGAGCCTGGAGCCTGCTTTGGATTCTATGTCTCCCTCTGTCTCTGCCCCTCCTCTGCGCTCTCTCTCTCTCTCTCTCTCTCTCTCTCTCTCAAAAATAAATAAACATTAAAAAAAATACCAATATGCAGGCAGGTCCCACCACAGACCTATTGAATCAGAATCTGTTCTTTGGAAAGAGTAAAAACGTCTGCTTTATATTTTTAAGCACTTTCTAATAGTTCCCACCCATTTTTGATTTGCAAGGAGACCGTAAGATTGATGAGGGCATAGTCAGCAGATCAAATAGCATGAGGTTGAAGAGTAAACTTAAATCCAATTTTCTTTTACAGAGGTACAGTGGAAAAAACACAATTTTCTTCCAACAAGTAAACACATATTCTAGTCTCGAGGTTAAAGGTTGTATAACCGTAAGCTACTGTAGTTCAGGCGGAATCTCCGAGACGAGCCGCTTCCGAACAGATTACTCAATTTTGCGCCGACAAGTTACAGATTGAGTATAAACCTGTCACGAAAGACCCTTCACTCTGGCTAGCATTTATATTCTTCAGTGTTGTCAAGGTAACGGACTTGTGGATACCTTCCAGTCTTTATCCTGATTCTTCTAACCAGGATGAGTGGCAGATCTTTCAATTTCAGAGCATTCGCGTCAAAAGTTCAAAAAAAAATTTTTTTTTTAATCTCAGCATTTTTGCCACTAAAAAAACCCCTGTGAATGCTTGTTTCGACTCTGCTTCTAGCTGTGGTTAAGTCAGAGCATTTGGGGGCTTCTACGATTTTCATTTTCCCATCGTGACATCTGGACCGAACGAACACGATCCTTGTCTTCAAAGGGAACTTAAGAGTCTAGTGAAATCGTTCAAGCCTTTGATACGGCAAGAAGCCGTAAGGTTTCTACTTTTGTATTGCTCTTCTCTGGAGGTTTTTAGACGAGGGCTTGCTAAGTTGCCTCAGCTTTGGTCAGGAAGCAAGTGCCAGCATAGAGTTATTGACCCCTCACCGCACATCACGCAGAGCCCCGTGACCCCATGAGCGGAGTTTGGTGGCATCTGATGGGCTGGAGTGGCTGATCCATCCCTGTCAGGGTAACCCAACCGTATCAGGTGGTGGGATCTCTACCGGTTATTAGCTTGAGCAATATTCATTCATTAAAGGCCAAAATAAGAGTACGATATGGCTGTGAGTTGTGGACCCATAGGAAATGGTGTTTGCTTGGCTTGAACTCATTAAAAAAAATAAAATAAAACAGTGCTCATTCACGATGACTAAATTTCTAGGGCAGCGGCATTAGGGTGCCTCTGTGTCGGTAGGAGACCTGACGGTCACAGCAGGGTCAGCACCTCCAGATCCTGCTGAACGGCCCGGAAGAGGTGCAGGTGTGACGGAGGTCATGTGTTGGATTGTCTTGAGACCAGGGGTCGGCATTTTATTCTGCGTACGTAGCGATTTAAAATGTTCTGTGACTTGACAACATTGGCAAATTGGGACGTTTTCCATGAACGTTGGTTAACTTGTCTTCTCTTGAAGAATCATGGGGTGTGGCCGCATTGGACCCACCTTCCTGCATGCACATAAGCCGGGAGGAGCCGAGAAGGTTGCCTCACTCCCCCTGATTTTTCTTACCCTTTGTCGCACGCCTGCGTTTTGTGTGTCCAGTTCCTGTGGGTGTTGGAGTTTTGACCTGCGTTGAGACAGAGCCTCGTGGTTTTATACCAAGTAATGCGTAAGAGAGGTGGCATTGGACACCAAGTCGGGAGGATTTATTTATATTTATATATATTTATATATTTATTTTATAAATGCTTTTGGAAATCGGAGATTAAGAAAGGGGATCCGATCCGGTAAGAGAATCAAGAATCCAGGGAGTGAGGCACTTGGGTGGCTCAGTCAGTTGAGCGTCCAACTCTTGATTTTGGCTCAGGGCATGATCCCGGGGTTCTGGGATCGAGTCCTGTGTTGGACTTCGTGCTGACTATGGAGTCTACTTAAGCTTTCTCTCTCTCTCTCTCTCTCTCTCTTCCCCTTTCCCCTGGTCAAACGCTCTCTCTCTCTCTAAAATAAAAAACAGGGGCGCCTGGGGTGGCTCAGTCAGTTGAGCGTCCGACTTCAGCTCAGGTCATGATCTCACGGTCCGTGAGTTCGAGCCCCGTGTCGGGCTCTGTGCTGACAGCTCAGAGCCCAGAGCCTGCTTCTGATTCTGTCTCCCTCTCTCTCTGCCCCTCCCCCACTCACACTCTGTCTCTATCAAAAAACGAATAAACGTTAAAAAATTTTTTTAAATAAAAATTAAAATAACTCAAAAAAGAGAATCCAGGGAGAAATGGCTGACTGGTATATAGTTACAAAGCATCTATTTCAGCAAGGACCTCCGGCTCATCTCGTGTGCTGCCTTATTCCTGGAGGTTTTGCGTGCACCTGACTATCAGCGCAGGAAGCATTGCCTTTCCGGGGCTGGCATGACGTCTGTGTGTGTGTGTGTGTATGTGTGTGTGTGTGTGTGTGTGTGTGTGTGTGTGTATTGGGGCTCTGGGAACCCGTGGCTGCAGCAGGAAGTTGGGGTCCATCTGAAAGGGCAGTCTGGACAGTGGAAACTGGGTAGCTGCTTAAAGGGTGAGAGTCCACAGAGCCTTGGGAACCCCTAGCAAAAATGGAAAGGATCTGTAGGTTGCATTCTGATCAGTGAGTGGGCGAGCGCCGCAAGAATTGATTATCAAGCAACAAGTGTTTGTTAATGCCTCTCTGAGCTCAGCTCCAATTATCCACTTGGATGGCTTCTTACGGGGGAGGGCGGTGTGGGCTAACAGTGCACATGGCTACATGTTTACATGTTTGCAAAGACGGAATGCGTCCTTCAGGTGGAGAGGGGATTGTTAAATGGGTCTTTTCCTCGTGGGTTGGATCTCAGGTTTTCTTTCCTGCTTGCATAGAGCTCTCTGAAGATCCCTTCCGGCTCTAAGATTCTCTGAAACCAAAGAGTCCCAACACCAGCATGCCCATCACCCGCCACAGTTTGGGAACGCGCCTCCGTCTGTAAAGCTGGCGCGGTTTCCCCATGATCAGATCTTTGTTATCGGAGGAAGATCTCGGAGTGGGGTAACGGCGTTTTTGTTACTTCAGTCCCAGTCGGATTCCAGAGTAGGCAGGGCTCATCCAAGAGGCGTGGGAGGAGAACAGGGTGAGAAGTTAGTCATGCAGGATGTGTTTATTACTTCATGCCGCTCCCTGGGAACAGCGTGCTGGGCCGAGCGCAGGGGCACTGAGACCCTGCGCTGGAAGGATCTTGTCCTTTGCACACACCATAAGCCGGGCCTTGCATATGGCAGCCCCCCCGGTCGTTGCCCTTGACTGAATCTCCTGACCAGCTGTGCTTAACGCTTCTCTGTACGCCCAAAGATGCCCTCAGCCCCGGGAGAAACAGCTCCTGTAATGGGGGAGAGTGGAAATGATCCTGCAATCTGGAACAGGGAGGAGCTGTGGGAACAATATGACCTGGGGGGGGGGGGGTCCTGCCTCTCACCCCCACCCCCTAAATTAACCCTCGCGTGGCCATTGTGGGGACTCGTAGGGGTTCCGGGTGACTGGGGGCACTTGGGTTAGAGAAGTCAGAGCAGAAGCAGTTTGATAGCTCGTATGTTCACAGCCAGCCTGACTGGGCACATGTGGTCTGATCGGAGGCCCCCTGGGGTCTGCGCTAGACTTGGGGCTTAGCTGTCTCCCGGTCCCTGGCGGTCGGTCCCCTTGCTGCCCCTCTGGGCCGTGCCACAGACCCAGGCCCTCTGGACTTCTAGCCCAGGCTTCACAGCCAGCCCCAGCCCCAGCCCCTTGCTTCCTGATAGGGATTGATGTCTGTGCCCCTGCAAAAGATGTTGAAATCCTAACCCCCAGGAGCTGTGGACGTGACCTTGGGTATAAGATCTTCACAGATGCTTGAATTAAGATAAGGTCGTCCTGGAACACGGTGGGCCCGATCCAATCCGCGGGAGTCTTTACAAAAAGGAGAATTTGGGGCATAGTGGCAAATACATGGCGGGGGAGGGGGAGGGGGAGGTGATACAAAGACCCAGATGACAGATGCTGGAACGGACTCTCCTTCACAGCCCTCAGAAGGAACCAGCCCCGCCAGACCTGGATCTCTGGCTCTTGGCCCCCAAAACTGGGACGCAACACATTTCTGTTGTTTAAGCCCCCTGGTTGGTGGTGTTTTGTGGGGAAGCCCCGGAAAACCAACACACTTCCCAGGCCCCGGCATGGCAGGCCACCGGTGATCTCTTTGGGCACCGTGAAGTCAGAGGGGTGGCAGCATGTCCTCCAGAAGGCCTTGGAGACGTGCGACCTGTCACCTGCGTTTCTGACACCTGGCCCTCAGGTAAAGTAGCACCAGCAGCTGCAAGGTGGCCTCCTTTCCTGTTGCACTGACAGCCTGTCGGGGAATGCAGGGCGTGGGCTCTGGCTGAAAATAGTCGCCTGGGTCCCAGAATCCTGGTGCTTCCAGGAGAGGGACGTGCAGAAAAGCTTTTATGTAAGCTTCCGGAAAGGGACACATTAAGCAGCTGATTTCCAGATCCTTTCGATTGTTCTCATAATGGTTTTTGAGCGCATCAGAGAGGACCGGGCTGGGGGTCGGGCCCCCAGCTTTGCCCCTTCCTGCTCTGGTCAGTCCTTCGTGCAGCCCCGGCATCCTGAAGTCTTGATTTCCCTGTGTTTGCAAGAGTGGATCCGGCTGGTTTCAGGCTCCGAATTTCCCCCAGGGGATGAACCCTGGTGGCCGTGCAGATAGCCCTGAGCCGTGCCACCACCTTCCTTCTGTCCCTGATTCCTGCAGGTTGGGGTGGCCCCCTGGCCCCCATGCCACACCTTTGCCGCCAGGTGCTGGGGCGGGGGGCTGGGGGTTGGTCTGTGGTGGTTCTTTCCCAGCGACGGATCCGGGAGGACTTCTGTTTTCTCTCTTGATTTTTCCGTGTTTTCCAGCGTTTCCTCCGGGGACCTGTATTAATTTTATAAGTAGGATAAAAGTTATGCCTCTGAGGTGCAGGAGAGGACAGGAGCTGAGAGCCCCAACGCTCTCTCTTAGTTCCCAATCTTCAGATCCCAGCCCACCCTCCTGGACTCCACATTGCTCTCTCAGATGCCATTTTCCCGTTGGAGTCTCTCATCATATCTTGGGCACTGCTAAGCTTTGGGGTTTCTTCTGGGGCCAGGGTGCACAGTTGGGAGCCTGGTCTCATTTATCTGGGGGTGAGGAGCACCCAAGGGGGCCGGGCCATGTGCTGTCTCCCGCCAAGGGAGGAGAATGTCAGGCTGAGAGTCAAGAGGGACTCCTGCCTCCTTTTCTTCACCCCTCTTCTTCCCTGGCCCCAGATAAAGACCTCACTTGCTTTCTGCCACCGGTATATAAAAATGACATCTGTTGGGGCGCCTGGGGGGCTCAGTCGGTGAAGCGTCTGACTTCGGCTCAGGTCACGATCTCACGGTCCGTGAGTTTGAGCCCTGCGTCGGGCTCTGTGCTGACAGCTCAGAGCCTGGAGCCTGCTTCGGATTCTGTGTCTCCCTCTCTCTCTGCCCCTCCCCTGCTTGTGCTCTCTCTCTCTCTCCCTTTCTCTCTCAAAGTAAATAAGTATTTTTTTAAAAAACCCAAAACTTTCCCCTAACACCTGGAGACAGGAGGAAGCAGTTTTTTTTTTTAATTTGTTTTTTTTTTGTATTTTTAAAAATTCAATCCAAGTTAGTTAACATATAGCGTAGTAATGATTTCAGGAAAAGAATTTAGTGATTCATCACTTAATATGACACTCAATGCTCATCCCAACAAATGCCCTCCTTAACGCCCATCCCCCACTTAGCCCAGCCCCCCACCCACCTCCCCTCTAACAACCCTCAGTTTATTCTCTGTATTTGAGAGTCTCTTCTGGTTTGCCCCCGTCCCTGTTTTTATCTTAATTTTCCTTCCCTTCCCCTGTGTTCTTTTGTTTCTTAAGTTCCACACATGAGAGAAATCATATGATATTTGTGTTTCTGTCACTAATTTTGCCTAGCAGAATATACTCCATCCTCATTGTTGCAAATGGCAAGATTTCCTTCTTTTTGATCGCCGAGGAATATTCCACTATATAGACGTACCATATCTCCTTTACCAGGAGGAAGCACTTCTGCGGAGAAAACTCTGCCTTTCCTTGGCCCCCTCTAGGCCTGTGGTTGTCAAAGTCAGGTTCCTGGGCCAGCAGCATTACCTGGAGGTGGGCGGCGGGGGGGGGGGGGGGGGGGCTTGTCAGAAATGCAGTCTCTCAGCCCAGACCTCCTGACTCAGAAACTCGGTGCCTTTACCAGCCCTCCAGGTGATGGAGAATCATTACCGCACTTTAAGCCCACCCTGCAGGCTGCCCCTGTTTGCAGCATTCTAGAATTTCCCTTAGTGGGTGAGGCTGGCGGGCCTCTTGGCAGAGAGGTTTCTTTCCAACCTGCTCGTGCTGTTTCCCAAGGAAATCTTATTTCCTCAACTCTCAAGTGCCGTCTGTTTCTTCCCCAGCTTGTGTGGCCCTGTCTATCGTGCACAGCCTTTCTTGATGTTGGAGAGAGGTGGTGATGTCCAGAATTGCGGACTGTACATGTTTTGCACCGTTGGGTCCTGATAAGGACCTCGGTGTGCCCGAAGGAGCGGCCGGGGTCCTTTGTGATTCGGGGGCCGGATGGTCTTCCAGCAGGGCTCGGAAAGTGCCTTGGCGGTCGCCTCTCAGGAGGGAGGATGGCTTATTCCTGTTCCCAAAATAGCCATAGCTCTTTCTGACAGTTTCCTGTGTCTTTGTGAAAAGCAGCACTCCGTGATTTCGAGCATTATTTATAAACATAAAGTCACACCTTTTACTGGAAAGTCTTCTAAATGAGGATCAGCGGTGCCGAGCGACTGAGGTTCATAAAGGCCGACTTTCTCAGAAAACAAATCAGAAAGGTGATGTATGAGTGGAAAATCCCACTTGGTGGGAAGAGAAGCTTCTGAACAGTTGAGCGGTGTGATTTCTCCACGGACAGGCTGTGGAGGTCCTCCTGGGGCCGTGTTATGAGGCCCCAGTGCAGCATGACCACAGAAGAATATTCCAGATGTGGATCTGATGGCCTCAGGGCTGGCCTTGGCTGTTTACCGGGCAGTTTCTGTGGGCAGGAGAATAGAAGCCTGTTCAAACTAGCTTGTGGGGAAAGAAGGGAGCATTGATGAGAAGGATATATGCTGTCTCGTAGAAGCTCCAGCTGAAGGAATCAGGTGCTCAGCTGTTTGGCCTGTCTCTGGGACCTCGCGGTGTTACGCCTACTTGCTTCTCTGGGCTTCTCTTCCTACGTATTTTTACGTATTTCTCTCTGCAGACTTGCTTCTTCTCCTTAGCAGCCTTTTAGCAGAAACTGGCCGCTGACGGTCGAAGATACCCACCCAAGCCGTTCTGTGCTGTGTCCACTGGTCCAGGGAGTGGTGGCCAAGCAGGCAGGTGGGTCTACAAAGAGCGAGCTCTGGTGTTTGCACCCTTCTTAGAGAAGGGCTTTGATGATGTGTAACAAACAGTTCCATTTTGTAAAATGACGTTTCAAGGTTCTGATTATGATTTTTATGGAGAGTAGGGACAATTTCTAGCTTTTTCGATTCCTTCCTTTTGAGGTCACACTTGAAAAGGGCTTTGCCAGCAAAAGAGGCGAATATATTCTAGTACACTCTCATGGACTGTTTTTTTCCTCCCTTAAAAATTTTATTTTATTTTATTTTATTTTATTTATTTTTGAGAAAGCGAGAGAGAGAGCGTGCATGCAAGCAGAGGAGGGGCAGAGAGAGAGGGAGACACAGAATGGGAAGCAGGCTCCAGGCTCCGAGCCATCAGCACAGAGCCTGATGCAGGGCTCGAACCCACGAACCGCGAGATCATGACCTGAGCCGAAGTCGGACGCTCAACTGACTGAGCCACCCAGGCGCCCCTACGTAGGCCCCTTTCGGAAATGCATCTGAGAACCTTTTGTACACTTCTGTGCATTTTTGTACACTTCGCCATGTGTTTTGGACACGCCCCACACACCAACACACCCTCATCCACTTCATACCCTGGAACAACGGCATCATGTCCCCTGGGCATTCCCAGCGTGTCCCTGGAGTTTTCCTCCTCTAACAAAACATGCCCCCAAACATATCTTCATCCTGATGCCATCACTGCACCCCCGAAACTGTTGTTAGGTCAAAGGGCGTGTGCGTTTGGGATTTTGATCGCTATTGCCATACTGCCTTTCCAAGACACTCCCAGCCTGTTTTTCCAGATCCTTGGTAACGAGGGGTTGTCAGTCTTGAAAGGCATTACGTGTCCGGTGGGTAAGAAAACAGTGTCTTGTTGTCATCTCTGGGTTTCTCCGGTTTTGAGTGAGACCGGACGTCTCTTCCGCTTGGTAATCTGCCATTATGTTTCTTTAACACCACCTCCCCCCCCCCCCCCCCCCCCCCGCTCGTTTTAGATTGGACTGCTTGTAGGATTTGTAATTCATGCTGTGTGAAGGGAATGGGAAGTCTGTCCGTTCTGCCTGGTCCTTCTGTCTTTCCATCCATTCGTCTGTCTTTTCATCTAGACACACACACACACACACACACACACACACACATTTTGTGAAAAGCAGCCTTTGGCCACGTAGCCAAACTGAGTTCTCGTGTTTGCTCTGAGCTAAGTCTGCGTTCATTCCTCCAACACCGAATGCCCACTCTACCTTGCCTGGGAGACAGGGTCCCTGCCCTGTCTCTGGATACAGTCCCTGCCCTCAGGATACATCCATTGGGAGGGCTGGACTTCAGGGCAGGTGCTGTAGCTGAGGAACGAGGAGGTCATCTGTGCTCCCCATCCAGGCCGTCAGCTGCCTGAGAGCAGGACAAAATTGTGGGCTCCTGGATCCCCTCCCCAGGCTTGGCACCTGTTCATAGCTAGTACTCAGAAAGTCTGAATGGTGTGGACGAGGAGCACGCAGGACCGTGAGGTCACCTGGGCTCTCCGCGTGTCTGAACCAGGTGGCCCTGATCTGCCTTCCGCCCTCTGCCAGCTCTGTCCCCATCAAGCAGCCACTGGCACCTTCTCTTGGTGCCTTTTCCCTCTCGGCTTCCTTCACTGCACACTTTCTCCTCTCTATTTCATGGTCCCCTATTCTAGGAAGAGTCTAAAGACTGAGCCACGCGAAAGGGTTTGTGACAGTCCTACTGTAATTCGTGAATCTGCCCCGGAACTAGGATAGATGACAAAGCCTCACGTCAAAGCCGTGGCTCTCTGGAGACAGGTGTCGTGAGCCTGATAGTTTTAGAAGGTCGGGTAATGATGATGGGTGTTTAGGGAGTTCCTTAAATTACCCTACATTCCCGCCATGTGTCTTGCTTCAAACCTTGCCTGATCCTAACCCTCAAGTTTTGTCTCATTTACGTGTCTTCTGGTCTGTGGCTGGTTCCTGGGATGGATTACTATGGACTGTACCACTTGCCCCCCCCCCCCCCCAATCTGGTTAATCACAGAGACTGGAGAATTTTCAGGTCCCAGGTCTGGGAATCTATGTTTTTACCAAGTGGTCCCAATGACCCTGATGAGTCACCAGGTTTTGGGGAGACAGGATTGGAGCTCTGGCAGGTACCTGTGCGTAAGTCCCGGATTCCGAGGGTCCAGGCTTCGGTTTTGATAAGGTTTCTTTCTCAGGACCTACCTCCTGTTTTCTCAACCATTAAGTTGTGGGTCATAATATCTCTGAGCTGCAACCACCTGTTTTTTTCCTGCATTGCAGTCAACCCTTGTTATCCCTCGATTCAAGGTCAGGGATTCCTGGTGTGTTTGCCCGGGTGTGCACTCTTTAAGGGGGCTGACATACACTAGGGACCCTAAAGGGTTTAAAGGACAGGCTCAGAGAGTTCCAGGCGCCCCACCGGTGCCCCAGGTCTCCACTAGAATTTCTCTGGCCATGGCTGGTCCTACTTTTCTAGGGCCTCTACATAGGCTGGAGCCAGCCTCTGGTTCAGGCTAATGTCAAAGGGCCAGGGTGCTAAAGGGACTGCTGCTTTATTGCACGACAACATCGCCAGCTTCTGTACGGTCTGTGAACCAGGCGTGAGGGTCCCTGTCCTGCCCGGATCACAGGCTTTGCTAAAAGGATCCTTTGAGCTGCTGGAAAGTGGTAGACCACTGATAGTGATGTTTCTTTGGCTGAGGGACACCCTCTACAGCTCAGACGTGATAAGGAAGGCATTCTAGAACCTTCTTCTCCCTAGCATCAGAGAGGGAGCCCTACCCTCCCTCTCCCTTTGGGAGATGTGCTCTGGGAGGGGATGAACAGGGTTGAAAGCAGGGAGGAGGCTTTTGGGGTGGGAGGCTGGGAAGCAGAGAGAAGGAAGGAATGGAGAGGGTTTTGTTTTATTAATACTGTCGTTGTCGTTACGGGGCTTTGAGGGTTTCCTCTGTGTCAGTCAGGCTGTGTGTGGCCCACTGACTGCTCATCCAGCACCCCCAGACTCCTGCAATGTTATCCCTGCTTTGCAGTGAGGAGGCAGGCCGGGTGCCACGCCATTCATTGCCAAGGGGTTGACTTGGGATTTGAACATCTGCCTGGAGGACACCGATGCCTGACCTCCGAGGTGCATAACAGCAACTCTGGGTTGAGGACGGCGTTTGAAGCACCAGGGCAGGTGGACCGTCCATTCCTTTCTTCTCCTGAACAGCAGAGTCTTGGTATCACCCTCTCCTCAGAGCACGGGGGCTCTCAGAGCTCAGGGGAGCCGCCCCGGGGGCCATCGTGGTCACACGTGCACTGCCCGTGGCTCGTAGACACTGCAAATTGGGGGCCGTTAGCTAGCACATCCCCACGTCTGCTTCCGGTCTCCTCAGGCTCGACTCCTGCCACGCATTTCTGGCTGGAACTCAAGATGCGGACTCTGGGGCCCCAGTGGTCCACACTGCCCGAAAGTAAGGGTCTGGCCCAGGCTCAGGAGCCCTCCCTCTGGCGATCAGACGTAGGCGATCGATCCCACAGAACACAGTTCTGCTGACGCGCCCGCTGATGGCAGTTTGCAAAAAGACTTTGCATGTTTCCATTTGCTGAGAGGCCGCCTGATCCGTCCCTGCCGCTGGGAATCCGTGCTGTGTGAGCGGAGTTGAGGGTAGTTGGGGAAGCCCCCGTAGGAGGCGGATCGAGATAAAGCTTCCCATGCCAGAATGTCCTCCGTCAAGCGGCCCTTCCTGGGTGTCGTTAGATCGTCCAGGAACTGCCTTTTCACCCACAGGGTCTGAAACCAGCACGGAAGGGTCTGGTTCTAGAGCTGCGAGTAGGGGTCGTTACCTGGGCACCCCTTCTTGACCCTTCCCGAGTGGGACATCCCCGGATCCCTCCGGCATCCTAGCTGATGGCGGTGGTGCTGGCCGTGCCGTCCTCACCTGGATGGACCCTGCCCCACTCACGCCACACTCCCCAGCTGCCACTGCTCCTTCTGGAGGGAGTTCTGGAAGAGCCCAAGCTTGTCTCAGTCTCTGGAGGACTGATAGGGTGGACACAGAGAGGCAGAACTCACAGATGACACATCCAGGGCACCAGACGTGCTGAGGGGCGTGAGCCCAGGAAGCCTGCTCGGAGGCAGGGCCTGGCAGAGTGGCCACCATTGGATCATGTCACTTCTCTGCCTCAAGCCCCGCGGTGGCTGCCCCCACACGTCTGGTATTGCTGATTCCGCAGGTCTGTGATGGGGCCCGAGGGTTTGCATTTCTAGCCGGTTCCCAGGAGATACTCATGCTGCTGGTCCAGGACCCGACTCTGAGAGCCAGTGCCCTGGGTGATCGAGTCTGGCCCTGTGACCTCTGACTCTGGCCCTCCACCTCCACCCCCACTTTTCAGCCATATAGTCTTCCTTGCAGCTCTTTGAAGGTGACAGATGTGTGCTTGCCTCTCAACCTTTTCCCTTTCGGTTCCCTCCACCCGCAGTTCTGTTCCCTCACATACTACGTGCATGGCTTGTTACTTTTCTTTGGCACTAGCCGGCTTGCAAAAGGGCCCCCAACATACCCAGTGCCCGTCACTCATGCTGCTCTGTGTCCCTCCCACATTCTGTCAGCGTTGCAAGCAGTAGAATCTGGTCGTTGTGACGGAGAGTCACTTCTACGGCTAGGTGGTAAAAGACATCATGATTTCTCCCTGCTCTCTCAGATCTCACGCTTTGGGGGCAAGGAACTTTGGCCCATCCATGTGAGTGGTTCCAGCCCCGCTCAAGCCTTCGGATGATGCAGCCCCAGCTAAGATCACACTGTAACCTCATGGGAGAGCCTGAGCCGGAACCACCCCACTAAGCCCCTTCTGGATTCCTGACCCTCCAGAACAGTGTGGTGTCATAAATGCTCATTGATTGCAGCTGCTGCTGAGTTCGGGGTGGTTTCTGATGCAGCAATGGAAACTTGCTAAACTACTTTCCAAACTTGACTCAAATGTGCCTTTCTCAGGGAGAACTTCCTTGGCTATTCTTATAAATGTTTATTTATTTATTTTTGAGAGAGAGAGAGAGAATGAGACAGCATTGGAAGCAGGCTCCAGGCTCTGAGCTGTCAGCCCAGAGCCCGACGCGGGGCTCGCACCCATGAACCATGAGATCATGACCTGAGCCGAAGTCCGACGTTTAACCGACTGAGCCACCCGGGGGCCCCTTGGATATTCTTCTAAAATCAAATCCCTTTCTAATACAATTTTTTTTATCCCCCTTCCCTGCTTTATTGTCTTTAGCATGTCCCACCATCTAACCTGAGAGCCTCACATCAGGCTCTGTGCTGACAGCGCGGAGCCTGGAGCCTGCTGCGAATTCTGTGTCTCCCTCTCTCTCTGCCCCCCCCTCCCCCCCCGCTCCCACTCTGCCTCTCTCGTCTCTCAAAAATGAATAAACGTTAAAAAAAAATGATTCTCAAACAGAGTGGTACATAGACTAAAACAGGACTGTTTTGTGCAGCTCCCTGCACAGAGCTCAGGGAGGTTGGCATAGCGGGCACTTGGTGGTCCCTGCTGGCAGACCGAGTCCTAGCTCTGCTGGTTCTCAACCGAGGCCTCAGTTTCTTTAGAAAGAAGGATTTAGTTTCTTAGAAAGTGGAAACGGTTGCACCCATTTCGTAGGTATTTGGGGACCATGGAGGGAAACGCACGAGTGGATGCGCAGAGAGTTGGTAGTTCATTTCCTGCAGAGAGTGTGTGGTTGGAAGTCAGATTTTATTTAATTTTAAGAAGGGGTTGGGAATGCCCTTGTGGGCCAGAGGCCCGTCACTGGGGTGATTACAAAGCCAAGGACCACGGAAACATTGGTGCGTGGGAGGGAACCAGAGCGTGTGCTGCTGAGTCCCCGATGGGGGGAGAGGTGAGCGGGACCCTCTGGACGCTGACCTGGGTTCTGTGACTTGCTGCAACTTGCCTTTGTGGGGGTGGCCTGATGGCAGAGGCCAGCCAGGACCCCAAAGGACCCAATTCCCTCTGAGCTGGTACCTGTGGTTATTTCACCTGGTAGCCACTGGGGGCAGCAGAGAGCCACCACCATAGCCAAGCAAGTGGACCGATGGGGAACAGGTGTCCACTGGGGCTGGACAGGGAGTAGGGGTTGGGGTGTAAGGGTGGGACCAAGCGGGACAGGGAGGGTAGGGTTCACACCTTCCCCAAAGGGCAAATCACCAGGACCAGTGGCCTCGATCCAGGGGATCCTTGTGGCTTTCCCACCGGAAGCCGGTATCTCTAATGCAAGCAGGATGCAGTCTTAACAAGGGCAATGAAGTCCAGAAGTGACTGTTTAAAGTCAATAAGTCGTGCCTTGCTTCCTGTTTTATTATTAGCATTAGGGTTATTCTTGTAAGGAGGGGCCATCTGTGCTTTGAAACCCAGATTTACGTCTCTGTCCTCCTTTGAACTAGATTTTTCTCTGAAAGTTTTATTCTACACGGCAGCAACTGTCATCCACTGACGGGGAAATTAAAACCTCTAGCTCGTAGCATTGATGGCTTAGAGAGCGACTTCCCTGGGCCGGTTTGATCCACAGTCAGTCGATCTGTGTGTGTGGCTTTTCCTGGCTTTCGTGGAGGAGGTCCGAATTGAGTGAGGGCTGCCTTTAGGAAAAGCGTGTTTCTCGTGAATTGCGTTGGATGGACAGTCTCTCCAAGAACACGTCTCACTTCTCCAGGCTGACCTCCCCATGTTCCCTAGAGCCTCTGGGGGCTGCGTGGTGACGATTCTGGTATCAGGAGGAGTCTGGCTGTTCCTGGAACCACCTAAAGCCCCAGGGATAGGTCCCCAGAGAATGTAGAAGAGCCTTAATCCAGGGTGACTCGGGCCCCCAACTCCCGCTTCAGTTTTGCTTTGACTTGGTCGACGAGCTCGGTGTAGAAATGGCTTCCTCCCTGTGGGCGGTATGGTCATCTGGGGTGATGTTTCCTGCTGCTGGTGAGGTCACTCAGCCACAGTCCCCGTGGCTCTCTCCAGACGTCTGCTAGGCCCGGCCTGGCCACCTACCCGCCTCAGACTTGCAGTGGCTTTGGGTTTTGGGCTAAGTCAGAGCCAGCCAAGGCGAGCATCCTTTAGAAAGCATCCTCTAGAAGTTATGGTGCCCTGATGGCGTTTGGCCGGACAGATGTGGTTCACATGGGAACGAGGGACTCCAGCCTCTGGGGGGCCTGTATGTGACCCAGCCAACGAGTCTTCTGGTGAGGGGCTCAGACTGCAAGCCTGCACCTGCCTGCGATCTCGGGGCCCCCTGCAGACCCTCCAAGCACATGATGCCATGCTGGCTTCTCTGCTCCGTCCTTAGGATTCCCAGTGGGGAGGCGAAGGGGACCCACAGGGGCAGCTGTACCCTGCTCTTTGCTCTCGGTGCATTTTCTCTTGTTGCCCGAGGGTCTCTGCCGCTTGTCGCCCCCTTCCCTGGAGAGCCCCAGGCTGGGGGGAGGAGGGACAAGAAACAGAGGCTTCTCTGCTAAAAGTGCCTTCAAGTCAGGCTGCTTTGTTCTCCCCGAGCTTGGTGGTGTCTCTCCGGTCCCAGCACACAGGTGGATGAATGTAAGAAGACAGAGGGGTGAGTCAAGTCCTTGTGTCTGTTGCCGTGTCCTCTCTCTTTCCCTCTCTTTCCTCCCTCCCCCCAAGGCCACCAGGTCACATTTTCATGTATTTACTTTTCAGTAAGTTTCAATCCTTGAGGGGTCCCGAATCCCGCAGATTCAGTGGCTTCAGTGGGAAGGTTGCTCCAAGTCTGGCCCGACACCCCCCCACCACCATTCCCGTGCCACGAGTCGCCTCCCCCTGCCACCCTCCAGGGTTCCTCCATTTGCCGCCAGGAGTCATTTGTCACTGTGTTCTTTTCTCCGTGCACGTGTGCTCAGCTCTCGTCCAGCTACAATCCGAGTTTCATCTTGAGCGTGACCAGCTTCAGCTTTAAGAGGAGCTGGCCCTCCGTCTTAGGCCCCACGTGGAGGCGGCCTGGTGATCTTATAGAGGCGGCCCAGTGACCTTGCCGCCCTGCTCCCAGCCGACTTTCACGAGCCCCGATGTGGCTGCAGAGCCTTCTCTGAAATCAGGTCCGTGGCATCAGCCACCAAAGGGGTCAAGGCCACGGTGCAGAGTGGACAGTTCCCTGGGGACCTTTCCCACATGTAGGAAGAACAGGGCTGTCTATCCCTAGAGACTGGAAGGGCACATCACATGGGAACCTACATTGTGCCGTCACGGTGTCTGTCCTTCTGTCTGCCCATCTGTCCACGCACATAGACCCGGCTCTCAGGGAGATAAGACAGGGGTCAAGGTCTGTGCTGTCTGAGAGGTGGGACAGAGTGCTGATTCCCTCAGAGGAGCTAGATGGAAGGTGTGTGTGTGTGTTGGGGGGGTGTTGCTGTCGGGGATTCTCAGGCCTGGTTCTCCGATGAACCTGAGACAGACTTAAGTGCAGGAGGCTCGGGGGCAGGGGTATACTCTTGGGAGGAACCCCCCAGGGAAGGGAAGGAAGCAGTAATGTAGTAAAGTCACAGGAAGGGCCCCTGCCAGTCCCTGAGAGCTCTGAGCTGGGTGGAATTGTCTGCCTCCAGGCAAGGGAATTGGTGGGCTTTTTACCCCCCAACATGGGCCAGCCACTGTGTGGGCAACACTCCCTGCCCCCGATCCCAGATACAGCCTTGTGCCCCAAGAGGGACTCCACCGTGAGCCTCTGCAGCTGGGCAGCATTCGCTCTAGAGAGTTTGGGCATTTGACACCAGGGCAGAAACACAGTCTGGGAAGGCTGCCTGGTGGAAGCGGCATTTTCGTTGAGACTTGACTAGTGCATGAGATTCTGGCATCCGGGGGGAGGGAACCGTGATAGCAAAGGCATGTTGCGAGACCAGCAAATGGGCTGGGGTGAAGTGACAATTCAATCTGGACAGACAGACAGGGGCGCCCTTCTGCAGGGGGCTACAGGGTTTGGACGTTATTCTGTGTGCCCTGTGGGAGAGGAGCCAGCAAAGGATTGTCCCTGTTCGAGACCTGCAGCCAGAGACGGGCTCTGGGCTGAGCCCGCCTACCCCTCCTCCCACCGGGAAAACGCTGAGCCTGGTCTGCCCGTCCCTCCTTGTTCCTGGTGGTGGCTGTTTCCCTGCTCCTCCTCTCCCTCAACCTCCCCTCTGTATTCTCTCCCTTGAGACATGAAGGGACCATATTCCCTCCCGACTGACTCCTGGAGCCATAAACTCCTTAAACCCAAACAATGGGTTTAAAGTTTTAAGACCCTTGATATGGAGCTGGAGGGCGGGAGTTTGGGGGCCTGAAAGACCAGTTAGCTCAACCCTTTCATTTTGGGTGGAGAAGCCGAGGACCAGAGAGGCAGAGTGACTTGGCCAGGGCTGGACAGCAGATAAGCAGCAGAGCCCAGACAGAAACCCAGTTCTCTCGAATCCTAATTGAGAGAAGCCAGTGGAAAGCTGTGCTTAATTTTGCTTTTGGCATTTGAGACCATTGAGTTCTTAGTAATAGAAATTTTCATTAAATAATGTCATGTCCGTATATTCCACTGGCTAAAAATAACTCTACGTGGGCATTTCGCACGAATACAATGATTGCCTCGGGTGGATCCCATTTTGATCTCATTTTGCAGAGGAGACTCTTGGAAGACCGTTAGCTTGGCCAAGCTTCCACTGGTGGTGGGAAGAGGGAGAGCCGGGATTCAAAGCCGGGCCATCTGGCCCCAGAATCACCACTGTTAATAGATGCTAACCACTGTACTTCCCAGCTGCTTTAATACGTTGGGAAAGATCCAAAAGTCGATACGTGGCAAGAAAGTACAGTATGATGTTTGTTTCATTTTTTATTTTTTATTCTTTAATAGTTTTTTAATGTTTATTTATTTTTGAGAGAGAGACAGAGCGCTTGCAGGGGAGGGGCAGAGAGGGAGGGGGACACAGAATCCGAGGCAGGCTCCAGGCTCCGAGCGGTCAGCACAGAGCCCGATGCGGGGCTCGAACTCACAAACCATGAGGTCATAACCTGAGCTGAAGTTGGACACTTAACCAACTGAGCCACCCTGGTGCCCCTTGTTTCCTTTTAAAGATGTGTATATGCCTTGAAAATAAATCTCCAGGGGTGCCTGGGTGGCTCAGTCGGTTAAGCGTCTGACTTCAGCTCAGGTCACGATCTCGCAGCCCGTGAGTTCGAGCCCCGCGTCGGGCTCTGGGCTGACGGCTCAGAGCCTGGAGCCTGCTTCTGATTCTGTGTCTCCCTCTCTCTCAGACCCTCCCCCGTTCATGCTCTGTCTCTCTCTGTCTGAAAAATAAATAAACTTAAAAAAAAGAAAGAAAGAAAGTAAATCTCCAGAGATACCAAAATGTTGACTTAGAGCTGTGGGATTATGGGTGTCTACTCTTTTCTTTGTGTTTTTCTACGTCATCATATTGTACAGAGTGAGAAGGTATTCTTTTTGTCTCTAGGTAACTTTAGGAGAAGTCTCTGCTTACAGTGGCAGTGTGGCTCATGTCGAGTTCAGGGGGCCATCACACGGCTGCGGTGTTAGCTCTGTTCCTGGCTGGGCATCCGGAGAAGGGGCAGGGGGCAGGGGCCAGGCCGAGGTAGTGGCTGGAATTCAGACAAGACGTAGGCCTGGAGAGCCGGGAAGGACTTGGGAAATCAGCCTCACTTGACAGGGGACCCGTGTCTCTGTACAGACCCCAGGCCAGGGCTCCTTCCTCTGGCTTTGGGGTTTCAGGTGATAGTGGGCACTTGGGAGAAACACCCAGTTAGCGTCTGGGTTCCAGGGCACAAGACCGAAATGGAGGTACATGGGTCGGCAGCCTTGGGGGATCAGTGGGGGCTGGGTAGGGGGCCAGCGGGGGACGGTTCCAAGGATCCCAGCCGGAAGGCTGCCTCCTGTTCGCAGCCGTGTGGAGAAGGGTCCCCAGCAGAGAGGCTCGGTCGTCGTGGCAGGTGGGGAGGGGATGACGTGGGAGCAGAAAGCCAGCTCCCGCCTCCCGGGCTTGGGCAGGACGGTGGCCCGGCCAGGTCCCTATTTTTTCCAGCTCTCCCATCTAGCTCTGCTCTGCGACCCTCTGGGGTTCTGCCCTATGACAATCTGAAAGTGACTGTGTTTCTTTCTTTGACCAGAGACCACCTGGGAACGCCCCAGCAGTTCTTCTGGGATTCCAGCCAGCCCTGGCCCTCACAGGAGCTCTCTGCCTCCGACAGGTACAGTCTACCCACTACTTTGGGGCAGCCAGGAGGGGCCACACACCCGCCTTCATCGGAAAGGCCAAGACTGTGGGTTCTGGGGTCTGGAGCCTGGCGGGGGATCTTACTGGCCGATCCCAGGGAGCGGTCTGGAGCGCTAGGAGGATGGGCTCTCCCTGGCGATCCCGGCAGGACACTCCCCGAGGGTGGGGACCTCGTCTCTCCTTTTCTTCTGTGGGATCCTCAGTCCCCAGACACGGCCTGGCTGCAGCGAATGTCTCCACAGCCACAGGGGGTGTGAACCTCATTTGGTGGTTTTCCAGCCTTAAGCATCAACCCGGAGGCCAAAGTCCAGAAGGTGTGGTTGTGGTGGCAGCCTGGAATTTCAAGTTGGCGGCTTTGAAGAAACATGGCAGACGGTGTAGCTGGACGGAGGGGAAGGGTGGGGAGGGGGCTGGGGGAGGAACAGCAGCTTATGTGCAGGGTAGTGAGGGCCTGCACTGTCTCCACGGTGGCCCCAAATCAGAGGTCTGAGTAGCTTCCCTAACGCATCACAGGTGACCCACGGAAGAGCTGAAATAATGAATGAATGAGTGGCTGTGTGAATGAATGAATGCGTGTGTGCAGACAGGCATAGTAAAGTAGAAAGCAGACCCTTAAACCTTGGAACAGAGGAAGGGTCTTGGGTGCAGAGAGTGGGCTGAACACAGCCTGCCTTTCATAGTGGAGAGTCTTTGGACTTGATCGCTGGTGCACTAAGAAGTCAGAACACGGTCAAAGTATGTTATTTAGGGAAATGAAGATGGACTATACACAGGAAGCTCTGGACAGTCAGCCGAGGCGTGGGATGTTCCGGGCTTTTGAAATGTGTTTACGTACATCTTTTACCTACATTAAAAAAAAAAAAAAAAAAGGATTCAAACAGAAAGGAACCCTTTCTCTTTAGCTTTATGTATTTATTTTGAGAGAGACAGAGACAGCGGGAGGAGGGGAGGGGCAGAGAGAATCCCAAGCAGGCTCTGCACTGTCAGCACAGAGCCCGACGCGGGGCTCGAACCCACGAACCGTGAGACCGTGACCTGAGCCAAACTCGAGAGTCGGACACTTGACCGACTGGGCCGCCCGGGAGCCCCGGAAAGGAACCCTCTGGGGAAGGAGGGCGATGGGGCATTTACTCCTGCTTTTCTAGGGCTGGGCTGAGGGCTCCCTGATGAGAGCCTGTCTCCAGAACCGGGGTCTCATTCAGCCTTGCGACCTGTTGTAGACGACAGGCTTTTCGGGCACGCTGCCTTCTCCATTGTCGTTCTCGTGGTTTTGTTCTTGTTCTTTATAACAGTAGAAATGCCAGTGTGCAGAAAGTGAGGTGTGGCCCCTGATCCTGGCCAGCCAAGACGCTAGAAAGGAAACCCAGCTGTCTTTTCTGGCCAGAGCAGTTGATCTGCGGCCACTGCGGCCTGCAGTGCATGCTGATGGGGCGGGTTGGGGGACTTGCCTTTTGAGTCCATGGGCCCACCTCACCGGGGCCTGTTCTCCCTTGCACGGTCCCTAGTATCCTTCTGTCCCCTCTGTGCGGTTCGGGGCCCGTCTCCCAGGAGAGGGGGTGGCAGGAGCTGGCTCAGGGCCCTGCTCAGGTGACAGGTTCCTGCCTTCCCCTGATCGGCACAACCCCGAGTGCAGAGCTGGATGCTGGGACTCTGGAGCTGAGAAGGGAGGGGGAGATGGGAGGGAGAGGGTCAGACCCAATGATGAGAACTTCCAAAGCGTTTAGACAGAGCGCGTGGACACCGACTCGCCCTCTTCTGCCCCCACCCACTGGGGACCAGAGACACTTGTTCCCAAGGCCCCAGGATGCGAGGTCTGTTGACTTCTCTGCATTTGTGGGCGAATGCAGGTGGAAATTCTGCCTACCCTATTGCCCTTTGGCGACTCAGCAGGTGCATCGGCGTTCTGAAGGCTCGGGGTCTCGAGTGAAGACCCTGTTTGATTCCGTGCTTCTGTTCTTTTGTCTGTCTACAACACCTGCACGGACTTTTTAAGCTTCTCTGCCCCCAGCAGGGTGGTTCTGAACTCTGGGGGTGATTTTGCCTACCGGTGGGCATTTGGCAACATCTGGAGACAATTTTCGGGGTGGCCATTCAGTGCACAGAGGCTAGGGATCCTGCTAGACCTCTGCATTGCCCAGCACAGCCACCCCCCAAAGGGCTATAAGGCCCCACCTGTCAGTAGTACCAGAGTTGAGGGGCTCTGTCCTGGGGTGACTCAGAACACGGGTCGTGCACTGTTCGAAGGTCACGCGACATACCGTGGCCCGTCGACATGAGAAGCCGCGGCGAAATCTGCAGAACCGTGGCTCACGGGCTCTGAGACCCACCTTTTGCAAATACCGTGGGAGCCAGAAGGGGCGTCTGCTCGTTCAGTTAGAGGCCCCTTTGTTTCCTTCCCTGGTCGTCACGGCATCTTAGATTTAGAAATCACAGCTTGTCAGACTGGGGCCTCGGGCACGTCGCGTCTCCGTGCCAGGCCTGCTTCTGCCCATTTATACACGAGGGCCTGGAGGAGGAAGGTTGTAGCTCGGGTCCCGTCCAGCCCTCTGTGGATTATGATTCTTGATTCTCTCCCCGCCCCGGGGCGTGAATGCCGGTCAAGTCTGCATCGTCCCTCTGGGGAACGGGAAGGATCCTACCAGGGAGGCTCCAGGAGCATCTGTGAGGTTTTGGCGCTTTTTCTAGCTTTCGCAGGAAACCTCTGATCAAAAGAATACAAGAGCAGCCACATTGACATTTCTTTCTACGGGGAGCACTAGGGTTTTTTTTTTTTTCCCCAGGCATTCTCTCGTTTGGTTTTAGAACAGTCAGCTTTCAGGAGGTTGAATTTCATTGTGGGAGAGAAACGGACCCGGCGAGGACACGAGGTTGCTTCACAGCGTAACCGTCCCCACCCCCACACTCCTGGGGTTGTTGACTCCTCTCCTGGCCACCACTCAGGGTCCTCTTGTTGTGCTCGTGCTTTGGAGAACGCAGCCGTGATAGACTTTCAAACCTTTCCTTCGAAGAATATGGCGGATGCTGTTCTCGGTGCTGGGGACTGCGCCAGAGATAAGCCACACCTCTGTGGTCCCTGCTCCCAAGGACCCGCATTCCAGGGGGAATTTGGGCAAATAAGCCCAAAGGTGAATTGTGTCGGATTGTTCTTGCATGTTCTCTTGGAAGGGGTTAAAGTGAGGGCCGCTGGGCAGTGTGGGACTGGAGAGTCAGGGATGGCCCCAGTGAGGAGAAGATGGTATGTGTGTGGGGTCGCGGTGATGTGTTCTGGGTCCGGGAACGGCAGGTGCAAAGGTCCTGAGGCAGGAGTGACCTTGGCGTGTTTGAGCACACAGAGCAGGCCAGTATGGCTGGAGGGTGGGCAATGAAGGTGGGGGGAGTGGTAGGTGATGAGGGGAAGAGCAATCAGCAGGGGTGGAGCCTGCCTCCCCCCAGCAGCAAGCCAGAGGAAGGGGTCAGAACTTCATTCTGAGTGCGGTGGTTGGAGGTGAGGGTGACAGTGAAATGCAGTAGAGTTGTCTTCATGAGACGTTGCCTCTTTTTCTTTAAGTTGATTGATTTTTTGAGAGAGTGAGCACAAGGGGGGGGGGGGGGCAGAGAGCAAGGGAGAGAGAGAATTCCCCAGGCATGGTCACCGCAGAGCCCCACGCAGGGCTCAAACTCCAGAACCGTGAAATCATGACCCGAGCTGGAATCGAGAGTCAGACGCTCTACTGACTACCCAAGACACCACCTCCTTGAAGCAGCCAGGCAGTACTCGGCTTAATCAGAATTGCTCTCGGTTGGCAGGGACGGGCAGGTTCGTCAGATGCCGTTAGCACAGCCAGCCGGGTTACCCACCGGGGGGGAGCAAGGCCCAGTGCACCCCCCAAAATGGGATTCCACTCTTTGAATGTGGGGTGTCACGTCGGGTCGGCACTGAGCTGGGGACTTTTCCTACACCGCCTCCTTTACGACCACCAGACTTGGGAGGTGTGTTCGTTCCGTAGGTTTCCTGGAGACCTTTCGTGCCAGGCTTTCTGGGCGAGGTCCGCGTTGGTAATAAAGTTTAAACCCAAACAGAAACACCAAAGGCTCTATTCAGTAACTGCTGCAAATATTAAAAATGATCCTTGGGCTGGTTTCATACCCTGTGTGGAGGCAGTGATTTATGGAGAGAGAGATTGTCACAGTGAGACGGAAGGAAAATACCGGGTGAAAAATGAGGTTCTGGGAGTTTCACGGATGGGTCCCTGGGCAGAATGAATGATGCCATAGAGCAGTGTCATCCACGAGAAGTTTCTGTGATAACAGAAACGTGTGTATCTACATTGTCCACTGTAGTAGGACTAGGCACTGTGGCTAACGGATACACTGTGTCCAATGTAGCTGAGGAACTGAATGGTTAACGTATTTTTACTTTATTTAATATATGTATTTTTTGTTTTGGAATAATTAAAAAAATTTCTTAATGTTTAATCTTGGTAGAGAGAGACAGAGCGTGAGCAGGGGAGGGTTAGAGAGAGAGGGACACACAGAATCCAAAGCAGGCTCCAGGCTCTGAGCCATCAGTACAGAGCCCAACGCGGGGCTCGAACCCACGAACCGTGAGATCATGACCTGAGCCACAGTCAGATGCTTAACTGACTGAGCCCCCCAGGCGCCCCTAATTGGCAATAATTTTAGGTTTACAGAAATATTACAAAACCAGTACAGAGAGTTCTTACAAACCCTGTGCTGACTTCCCCTTGCTGTTAACATCACATAACTGGGTGCATTTGTCAAAAGTAAGAGATTAATGTCATACGTTACTATTAACTAAATTTTATTCAGCTGTCACCAGTTTTTCCACCAATGTCATTTTTCTGTTCTGGGATCCAGTCCTGGATACCACGTGGCATTTATGTTTTAGTGTAAAAAAAATTATTGTTTTTATTTATTTTGGGGGGGGAGGGAAGGGGCAGGGGGGGAACAGAGGAAGTGGACTCCAAGCTGTCAGCACAGAGCCCCACATGGGGCTCGAACTCACGAACCGTGAGATCATGACCTGAGGTGAAGTCGGACGCACGACCGACTGAGCCACCCAGGCGCCCCTTGTTTGGGTTTTTCTTAAGGTTGGAGGTAATCGGTCTTTTACGGACTTGCGCTGGCGGTGAGGGGGTGGGAGTTGTCGGGAAACCCAGGTTCAGATTCTGGCTCTGTCCAGCCTGGGGGATTGCGCCCATTAAGGGATCATCCTTGGGTGAAGAGCCTCCCTCCGTCAGCCCCCGGGGGAGCCAGATCAAAGGGCAGTGAGCTGGCTCCCTTGCCGATCAGGGAGGGCCTGCCTTTGAGCTGGTGGAGCCAGGCAGGAGCACTGTGCCCACAGACAGCTGTGCTTCCCCTGAGCAGGGGCCCCTGGGAAGGGGGCTCCCCCTCACCCACACCCTCTCCAGATCAGGAATCCCTAGCAGCTGTCCTCCCCAGCGTCGCTGCAAAGCAGGACCCTCCATTCACTGCAGAATTAGCAAGTTACAAGGCCTAGAGAGGCCTCTGTGGCGGCCCTCAGCTAGACCTCACCATCGACTTCAGGGAAGGTGGTTAACACTTCCGGTTGGCAGGAGGGCTCGCGTGTGGTTCCTAACTCTGTGATTTTGTCAGCTCAGGCAAACCAGTTGAACCTTTGGCGCCCTGGAGAATAGCCACAGGCTTTCAGCCATTTACAACCCTGGGGACGGATGTGTTGTGAGTTCTGTTTTGGGGGAATACAGTTTTCATTCTAGACAGTCGGTGAAGACAGTGAGGCCCAGGTGGGCAGACGGATGTTTCCAGACCAGAAGGCCATCATGTGAAACTGCTCCCCCCGGACAGAGCCGTGTAGACGCAGCCTCCCTCCACCTTACAGGGTGTGGTGAGGGTGGGAGGCAGGGGTGTGCCGTGGTGCCTTCAGAGGTGCTGAGCACAAAACTGGGCCCCGTGTCTGCCTGGGTTGGCCTGCCCTCAAAACCTGCCTTCCTACAGCCACAGCTCTTCCCAAAGTGGGTTCCATGGTATTCTTGCTTTTTTGCCCAGAATGGGTTCTTCGGCGCCCATGTAAGTGTAGGAATACCACACACCGTTGCCTTGTGTGAGGTTCACAGAACATGTCAGCGTCCAGGAGCACACATTGTGGCTTCGCGGATGGGGGAGGTTTCTCCAAATGGAAGGTTTGTGCAAGCCCTGTGTTGAGAAAGCCCGTCAGCGCCATTTTGTTCCAACGGCGTTTACTCACTTCGTGTCTCTTGAGTCACGTTTTGGTAATTCTCTCAATATTTCCAACTCTTTCACTACAATGATATATGTTACAGTGATTTGCTTTGTGATCGGCGATCTTTGATGTTATTGTTGTGATTGCGTTTGGGGCATCACAAGCCATGTGCGTATAGGACAGTGAACTTCACTGATAAATGTTGTGTGTGTTCTGACTGTTCCAACTGGCCATTCCCCTGTCTCTCCTGCTCCTCAGGCCTCCCTCTTCCCCAAGACACAGCAATATTGAAATTAGGCCAGTTGAACACCCTACAACAGCCTGTTACGTGTTCAAGGGGAAGGAAGAGTGGAACGTCTCTCGTTGTAAATCAAAAGCTAGACATGATTGAACTCTATAAGGAAAACATGTTGAAAGCTGAAATAGGCCAACACTTGGGCTAAAGTTGTGAACGCCAAGGAGAAGTTCTGGAAGGAAATGGAAAGTGCTTCTCCAGTGGACACAGGAAGGATGAAACAGCTTTATTGCCGATGGGGAGAAAGTTTGGGTGGTCCGGATGGAAGGTCACACCAGCCCCAACATTCCCTGAGGCCAAAGCCCAATCCAGAGCAAGGCTCTAACTCTCTTCAATGCCATGAAGGCTGAGAGAGGTGAGGAAGCTGCAGAAGAAAAGCCTGAAGCTAGCAGGGGTTGGTTCAGGAGGTTTGAGGGAAGAAGCCGTCTCCACAACGTCAAAGTGCAAGGTCAGGCAACACGTGCTGATGCAGGAGCTACAGCAGGTTTTCCAGAAGGTCGAGCCAAGAGAGTTCATGAAGGTGGCTCCCCTAAGCAATAGACTTCAAGGTAGACCACACAGTGTTCTGTTCGACGAAGACGCCATCTAGAACTTTCAGAACTGGTGAAGAGAAGTCAACGCCTGGCTTCAAAGCTTCAAAGGACCGGCTGACTCTCTCCTTAGGGGCTAATGCAGCTGGTGACTTCAAGGTGAAGCCAGTGCTCGTTGGCCATTCCAGAAATCCCAGGGCCCTTCAGAATGGTGCTCCTCTACTCCGTCCGGGCTCTACCAGCGGAACAACAGAGACTGCCTGACTACGCGTCTGTTTACATCCTGGTTTACTGAATATTTTAAGCCCACTGTTGAGACCCACTGCTGAGAAGAAGGGATTCTTTTCAAAATATGACTGTTCGTTGGTGATACACCTGCTCACCCAAGAGCTGTGATGGAAATGGACGGTGAGATACATGTTGTTTTCAGGCCCGCTAATGCAACATCTACTTTGCAGCCATTCGGTCAGTGAGCCATTTTGACTTTCAAGTCTTATTATTTAAGAGATACATTTTGGAAGGTTCTAGCTGCATTAGATAGTGATTCCTCTGATGCATCTGGGCAAAGTAAACTGAAAACCTTCTGGAAAGCGTCCAGCATTCTAGGTGCCGTTAAGAACATTCGCAATTCACGGGAAGAGGTCGAAATACCAACACGAACAGGAGTTTGGAGGAAGTTGATTCCAACCCTCATGGAGGACTTTGAGGGGTTCAAGACTTGAGTGGAGGAAGTTACTACAGATGTGGCAGTAACAGCAAGAGAGCTAGAACCAGAAGTGGAGCCCGAAGATGTGACCGAATGGCTACAATCTCATGATAAAACTTCATTGGCTAAGGAGTTGGTTCTTATGGATGAGCAAAGAAAGTGATTTCTTTTTTTTTTTTTTTTAATTTTTTTTTTCAACGTTTTTTAATTTATTTTTGGGACAGAGAGAGACAGAGCATGAACGGGGGAGGGGCAGAGAGAGAGGGAGACACAGAATCGGAAACAGGCTCCAGGCTCCGAGCCATCAGCCCAGAGCCTGACGCGGGGCTCGAACTCACGGACCGCGAGATCGCGACCTGAGCCGAAGTCGGACGCTTAACCGACTGCGCCACCCAGGCGCCCCAAAGAAAGTGATTTCTTAGATGGAATCCAGTCCTGGCGAAGATGCTGTGAAGATTGTTGACATGACAACAAAGGATTGAGAATATTCCATGAACTTTAGTTGATAAAGCAGCAGCAGGGTTGGAGAGGACAGACTCTGATTCTGAAAGAAGTTCTTCTGAGGGTCAGATGCTCTCAAACAGCATCATCTGTTATGAGAGATTGTTCGTGAAAAGAGTCCACTGATGCAGGAAACTTTGCTGTTGTCTTATTTCAAGAAATCGCCACCGTCCCTCCAGCCACCACCCTGCAGAGTCCGCAGCCATCAACGCTGACCCTCGACCAGCACAGAGATGAGGGTTCGCTGAAAGCTCAGATTGATGCCTGATGTTTCTTGGCAATAAAGTGATTTTTTAATTTTTTAAATGTTATTTATTTTTGAGAGAGAGACAGAGTGTGAGTGGGGGAGGGGCAGAGAGAGAGGGAGACACAGAATCCGAAGCGGGCTTCAGGCTCTGAGCTGTCAGCACAAAGCCCGATGTGGGGCTCGAACTCACAAACCACGAGACCATAACCTGGGGCCGAAGTCTGACACTTAACCGACTGAGCCACCCAGGTGCCCCAATAAAGTATTTTTAAATGAAGTATGTGCATTTTTTTTGACACACTGCCCTTACGCTACTCTTAATAGAGTAGGATGTAAACATAACTTTCACGTACATCTGAGAAACCAAAGCATGCGTTTGACCCACTTTATGGTGACGTTTGCTTATCGTGGTGATCCGGAACCCAACCCGCAATATCTCTGAAGTGTGCCTGTCTTTAAACAGTCCTCAGGTAATAAAGCAGTGAATAATGGGGGCCACTTGTCCCAAACTCTTTGGGCCATAAGACACTTCCCTTTCCCTTCACCGCCTCACATTTAGAACAAATGCCGCGGAGTTGCATGCCTGGGGAAACCCTGCGTTCTGCCATGTTGACTGTGTGAGGGGGGGTGGGCGTGCGGGTGTCCTGAACAAGACCCTGGGGCTCCTGGGTTCCTTAAGCTTGAGGAAAGAACTCAAGGGAGTTAGAAAGAAAGGAAGGGAGATTAGAAGGGGGGCTGTCCAGGGCTGAGTTTCTCATTTGGAAGGGTTAAGTCTACTCGTTGGGGTGCTCTAAGGGAACAGTGAGGCATGGAGGAGGGAACTTTCTCTGCTGGGGGTTGGAGCCGGAGGGAAGCAGGGCCACTGACCCCGTGGATTCTGGGCGACGGACGTTGCGGACTCTTTTCTGTTGCTTGGCGTCTCTCGGGAACTCTTGTTGTGTTCCTCCTTTCCGTCTTTATCCACTTCCTCTCCGACACCCCTGAAGGCCTCCTTCTTTCCCTTTCTACCCAAACACCCGTCCCCTCTTCTGATGCATCCCTCAAGCCCCCCTCTCTTTGTTTTTAACCGCCCACAACGAGGGATGAAACATGTATGTGTGTGTGTTTATATCTGTGCTGGAAATTATGAAAAGTTACTACATAAGAGCTTCTGTTCCCTTTTTATTCTCTTAAAAACAGCTGAAATGGGCATTTTCCTTTTTTCTTGTATCCCCAGAACGAATTGTGTCCCTTATGGTTGTGAGTGATCATTGACCAATTGTATTTTATCCCACCCGCCCCCTGCTACCCGGAGGCTGGAGGCCTCAAAAGCACCCACTTCTGGCCTCTAACTCTTGGTCAGCTGAGAGCCCAGAGGACTGGGAATAATCAGGAATGCTCGTGGGTAAGCCGTAACCGTTCAGATCTCCACCAAGCACTTTTTCTGAGTGTGCCTGGGACTGGGGGCCTGAAACACAGCCACACCAGGTCAGGGCAGAGCTGCCGGATGGAGAGAAATGGTTGGATGCAAAATTATTTTTTCTTTCCCGGTAATTGTTTTGACATGGGGAGTAATTAGCCAGCAGCTGACAGCTCAGAACCGAAGTGAGAACAAGAGAGTGGATTAGGGACAGAATGCCCCTGCGTTAGGCAGTTCCTGGCTGGCGTTAATGTGGCAGACGGGGTGCCTGGGGGATGCTGGAAGCAGAAGGCAGACAGGCGTATACTGAGGGTGCACGTTTAGGTGCTGTGAGGGGGTCAGTGGGGGTCAGAAGGGCGGCCCCTGGCCTCCAGGAGGCCCCCTGTAGGGACCCAACATCGTCAGAGGTGGTGACTGCTTCCAGGCTAAGACCTGCTCAGGTAAGAGTATACATATTTCGTGTGTGTAGTCAAACTGAACTGTGGCTCAGTTCTTCTGTTGTTTTAGGGTCAGGGTAATGCTGGCTTTGTGCAATAAACTGGGAAATTTGCCCCATGTTCCTAAAGCCAGGTGCGGTTTTTTCTAGGATTTTCTTTGTCGAGCGTTTGAATGCATTTGCCCGTAAAACCATCTGGGTCCAGTGCCTTTTGGAGGGAGGTCATTTTTCAAAAGTTTTACTCATTTTGGTGTTTTTAGGGTCCTTTGAAGCCATTTTTAATCATTTGGGTCTTACGGAAGGTCGTGTATTTATTAGCACATAATTACAAATCATATGCTCTTGTATTTATAAAAAAATCTCTTAGGAGATCTGCTTATATGTTCTTTCTAATTCCACCTTCTCAGCATTCGTGCTCTCTCTCTGTCTCAAATTAGATGGGCTGACCTGCTTTTTTATTGCTGTGGTTCCTCCCCCAGGCGCACACAAAGAGAACTTGCCTGAGTTGTGAATGTCATCCTGCTTCCTAACCAATTCATTTCTGTTGCTGTATTTACACCCCCTCCTCATGTTTTCCTTTGGTTAATTTTACTGGCTTTTAAAATCTTTTCTAAATTATTATTTTTTTATTTTTTTAATGTTTATTTTATTTTTGAGAAAAAGCATGAGCAGGAAAAAGGCAGAGAAAGAGAGAGAGAGACTCTGAGGCAGGCTCCAGTCTCCGAGCTGTCGGCACAGAGCCCGACGCGGGGCTCGAACCCACAAACCATGAGATCATGACCTGAGCTGAAGTCAGATGCTTAACTGACTAAGCCCCCCAGGCGCCCCTGGAAGGCATTTACTTAAATTTCCAAGTGTTTGGGAGTTGGAGGGATGGGGAATTTGATATTTGTTCTTTTGCTATTATCTTCTTTTACTGCTTTCTGGTCAAAGAATGTGGTCAACGTTCTTTATGCCTTTTGCAATTTACTGACACTTTATTTGTGGCTTAAATATGCCCAAATCATTTTTTTTTTTAAGTTTCTGTGGCTTGTTGGCAAAAGACGGTGCCTTTCTTTGTAGCGCATGATGTTTAATATCTAGTTGATTAAATTGCTGGGATAGCCTCACTTTTGCCCCCTGCTCAGCTGCATCCGGAAAGCGGTCCAGTTTTCCCCTGTTGTCTTTAGATGCCGCACCACGTGAGTTTTATCCATTTCAGTCCTGTGCTGTTTGATAAGTAATAGTTCTCAAATGTTATGCCTTCATCGTGGGTTATACTTATCAGGGTAGGGCCCTTCTTGGCATGGCTTATGCCAACTCGAGTGGATTCTCCTCGACGCCCCCCCAGCACCCTCCGATGCTCTTGGAAGCCCACCCCCTTAAGCTGGGAACTCACGGATAGCATCAGCATGTAACTACCTGCTGAAGGGCATGTGTGCAGACCAGGACTGTGGCTGGCCCAGCAGGTTAATTTGTTTCTTGCTTCCCCAAGCCACCTCCCTGGGGGCCACCTCCGTGCCCAGTTTTCGGGAGCCTTCCTGTGTCTGTGCCCAGCATTCTTCCAGGGGATCAGACCACCCTGCAGATCAGAGAGAAGCCTAGCTGTCCACGGGGGTCTGCCCAGTGGTCTGTGTTTCTGGTCGCAGGGGCTTATGGATTTGTTTGTTTGTTTCTTACTGCAAATGGTAGAGAATGGGAGGCATCCCCCAGCGTGAAAAGGTCCTGCTTGGGGGCAGCCTCCATCACCCCATTCATTGCTTGCTTCCAGCAAATCAGTAGGTGTCAATGGCTTTCAGCCAGTCTCTCTCTTGCTTCTGGCCACATTCCAGGGCTCTCTCCATAAGAAGCACGTGTTGGACCCCACGTTGTAGGTCTTTGGTTCGACCCGCATGGTGGATATGTTGTTCCAAGCCCAGGGCATAAGGGAGGCACGCTTCTCTGGTCTCCAGAGGTCACACAGGCTTGGGGTTCAGGGTGACTGGATTCGGGAACAGGAAAGCAGTGACCTGCTGTCTCTCCATCTATACCCCTCTCTCCTTTTCATAAGTTCCTCCATAACTCACAGCTCCTTTTGGCAAATACTGTCTCATTTGATTTTCTTTTTTAAAAACTATTTTGAAAATGTTTATTCATTTTTGAGAGAGAGAGAGACAGAGCACGAGCGGGGGAGGGGCAGAGAAAGAGGGAGACACAGAATCGGAAGCAGGCTCCAGGCTCCGAGCTGTCAGCCCGGAGCCCCACGTGGGGCTCGAACCCACGAACCGCGAGATCATGACCTGAGCCGAAGTCGGCCACCTAACCGACTGAGCCACCCAGGCGGCCCGTGTCTTGTGTGATTTTCATGCCAACAGGGTAGGTTTGGAGATTGGGGAGAATTGTCCCCATTTTCCAGATCCAGAAACTGAGGCTCACCGAGCTCAGTAAGCTCCACGTAACCACGAACCGCAGGCAGGTAGTGGACGGGCCACCTGACTCTGTGGAAAGAGGCTGGACCCTTGACGGGCACCAGTGGCCGCAACTGATGTGGCACTTTCGGTGACGGCTGTTAGACTCTCGTGACCCCACCTCCCATTTCAGCACGTCCCCCTCTGGTTCAGGAAGAAACGTGGTTCCCCCAGGAGTTCCGCCATTGGGTGTTGGGGATTAGAGAGATGCGTGCCAGCCTTTTCTGGCTCCGTGAATACCGATAAGATCCCGAGAGATGGTCCCAGCCGTGCGAGACGTCTCAGAGCCAGGCAGGAGAAGGGGCTGTGGTTACAGGCAGCCGGTGTTGCCCGCCTGTGGCCAGTGCAGCTTCTGAGCCGTGTTTCTCTCCCGCAGTGAATGGATACCACGCGGCAGGGACCCCAGCGCACCCTCCCGAGACTGCCCACATGAGTGTCCGAAAATCCACCGGTGATTCCCAGGTAAGGGGTCCTGTGACGGGAGGTAGTGGGGGGGGGGGTCAGTCATGCAGGGCCAGGGGGCTGTCGTCAAGACGGTGCGTCCTGGGGGTCCGGGGGACGGCAGTGCAGGTCTGGTTGGTGTAGAAAACGGTTGGTGTATCTGAGTCGTTCCCACGTGCCATGATTGGAGGAAAGCGGGTGATTGTGCCTTGCTGGTTTTCTCTAGGACTTGCAGGCGGCTGGGGGGGCGGGGGGTGATTTTGGTGGATCGTAGGGCACAGGGTTCCATCCTGCCGTCTGGATTCCTGTTACGTAGAGTCTAGCTTTCCATCGCTTTGCGAGTATGGATGGGGCCGGGCAATTTCCCTTCTTCTGTGCACCCTCTCCCCACCCCCATGTGAAATTTGTTCTCATACTTAATAATCTAGCACAGAGACCACAGTAGGGTGGGAGGACATGGGGGAAAGGCTTAAGATTCCCATCCTGGCTTCTCCATCACCACATCTGTTGGCACTTGTGCAGATACACATCTGTACCTTTCCCGTGTCACAGGTGAGGCCACGGAGTCTTAGACCGCTCAGGTGACTCAGGCAGGTTCACACGGTTACCAAGTGATCAGACCGGACTCTGACGCCGAGCCCCGGGGTGCTCCTAGTTTGCGTTAAGCTGTGTCCGAGGAACGAAGGATCAGCATGTTCTAGTCTGTCCATAGGTTCTATCCAGAAGATGTTCTGAGTGAAGGCCCCAGGGTCCACCAGTCCTTTCCAGGCGCTCCTCTGCCAGGCCCCAGGGGTGAAGATAGCAATGGTGATACTTATGTTGGCTGCTATGCGGGGTGACCGTGGCTGCTTATCCCCAACAGCAGGTGCCATGTGCCCTTCAGAGCAAGGCCTTGTGATCTGTTGCTGAGCTCAGCCAAGCTGTGACACTTGGCAGTCACACAGACAAGAGTGTTCGTTTTTGGAAACTTTGTTCTGTCGGGCCCAGGTTAATTCCGCTAACGCTCTGGGAAAGAAATTGGACGTCCCTGTGGGCCAAGGCTTCTCCCCTTTTGATGGACTTCCTCATCACCCAGGCTTCTTGTTAAAAATGTAGGTTCTGGGGCGCCTGGGTGGCTCAGTCGACTTCGGCTCAGGTCATGATCTCGCGGTTCGTGGGTTCGAGCCCCGCTTCGGGCTCTGTGCTGATGTCTCGGAGCCTGCTTCGGATTCTGTGTCTCCCTCTCTCTCTCTGCCTCTCCCCGGCTCGCTCTCTCTCTCTCTCTCTCTCTCTCTCAAAAATGAATAAACATTTTTAAAAATATAGATTCTGATTCAGAAGGTCTAGGAGGGACCCTGAGGTTCTGTGTTTCCAACCAGTCCCCGGATGATGCTGATGATGTAGGTCAGGGGACCGCGCCTTCAGCCACGAGGACCCAGGCACAGACGATAGGACACAGCATGCGAATGTAACCGCTTTGCTCCCCTGCTCATGGCACACGTCCCTCCCAGCCCTGGCACTGTGTGTTTTCTGCTGAGCCCCCAAACTGCCCCTGACAATCTATGTGGGACGAACCTGACTTTTACCGCCCGCCTGCATGGTGATTTCTGAAGACGTCAGCCTAGGTCCTTCTCTGCTGTAACAGAACGGAAAAAGCTGGTGTTGGCTTGGGTACGTCAAGAAGAATATTGGCAACATCCCCCCCCCCCGCCCCGTCATTCTTGCTTTTTTCTCTGATAGAACATAGTACCCCCCACCCCCAAATACAGTGACGTTACTACTAAACTTTTTTGTTTTTTAACGTATATGGATATGACCATCTCAGAAGCTGACTTTTGACCCAGGAATTTCCCCCTCCAGTCTCTGTGCTCGGAACACATCCAGGGATTCTGATTTATGTGCGAAGCATCATTTACGGCACTACCCGTGTTGGGCCCAACCTAACTATCTAACAACACGGGACGGGTAAAATGGATTTTGGCACTGAATATCCAACCAGCCTGCTATATATCATGCAGACACGAGAAAGCCGTTTTCTGAAGAATATATAATGATTCAGGGAAATGCAGAGAGAACATGATAGTTTGGGGAGGGGGGGAAGCACGCGCACCTCTCAAAAATAAATACTAAAAAAAAATTTTTTTTTAAAGGGGCCCCTGGGTGTCTGTCGGTTAAGCGTCCAACTTCAGCTCCGGTCATGATCTCGCACTCACAAGTCCGAGCTCCGTGCCGACAGCTCGGAGCCTGGAGCCTGCTTGGGATTCTCTCTCTCCCTCTCTCTCTGCCCCTCCCCCGCTTGCACACACATGCTGTCTCTCGAAATAAATAAATAAAGTTAAAAAAAAAGAAAAGAAAAAGAATTGTGCAGTTAGAAAATACACATGGTGTTGAGGTTGAGAAACCTTGGCCTAAGGTACTTTTTGTTTCCTCTGCACTTTGCAGTATTTTTCACATTGCCTGGAATGAGTACGTTTTACTTTAATGGAAGGCAGACACAGTGAGCAGTGGTAGAGACAAGGTTCTGGTCCCTGGGGACGCAGAGCAGGCCAGCTCTGGAGACCCAGGCCTGGACAGGCCGTGACTGCTGAGGGGCAGGTGGAAATTGAGTGTATATTCTTTTTGGATGGTAACGTTGAGCGTTGATGTGTCATCAGAGTAACAAAAATAGGGGCGCCTGGGTGGCTCAGTCGGTTAAGCGTCTGACTCCATTTTGGCTCGGGTCATGATCTCATGGTTTGTGAGATCGAGTCCCGTGGAGGGCTCTGCACTGACCGCACAGAGCGCTTGGGATTCTCTCTGTCCCGCTCTCTCTGCCCCTCCGCCCTCCCACCCTCAAAAATGTTAAAAAGAAAAATGTCTTTAAGTAACAAAAATAAATAACACAGTGCGTGTGGAGAGAGCAAATACGCAGTGGTTCACCGCTTCCCACGACTGGAATGTAGCATGTTGGGTTTTTTTTTTTAGGCAGTGGAAGGATTCTGGAAGGCGCTGGTTTCCCACAAAGGTGCTTGGGGCCAATCACAGAAAGAGGATGAGTTTTATTGTTTACAGAGCCAGCAAGCTATCCCCAAAGTAAACAGGGCGCTCTTTGACATGCAAAGTATTACGCTATCCCTGTGAATTATAATGAACAGCAATTAGGACTTTGTAATACCTGGAGAGTGAATGAATGAGCAAAGAAACACATGGCCGGTGGAGATACAGGGTAGGGGGCTGGGCCAAGCAGCTTGCCCAGGGTTTGCTCAAAGCCCTCTATGGGTTTTTTTTCTTTCTTTCTTTTTTTTTTTTTTTTTTCTGTTCTCTGCTCCTCCTTAAGCAGGCTAATCAGGGAGATTAAAATGTTGGGGGTGGGGAGTACATACCTGATCTTCCCGGGCCACCAGGAATGTGTCCCCCACCGTGCCCCCGTCGTGGACAGGACTGATGCAGGCTGGGTGCCTGTCTGGTCCTCCCCAAGTCCTGGGAGACCAGATGGCTGGGCACAGGTGGTGGTGGCCTGGCGCCACCTAGTGGAAGTTTTCCAGCCTGCAGCCTTGGGGTGGGCTGCCGGGGTATTGGATAAATGGGGTCCACCTGATTGCGAGGCTGGGGTGTCAGAGGCTGATAGTCTTACTGGCCTTTGTTGGAAGCACATCCTGGTCTGTCCCCTGCCTGCCCGCCTGTGATGGGCTCCCTCTCAGATCCCTGTGCAGGTGGGGTGGGGGTCACACAAGGGATCTGCCCCTGGAGCCCAGGCCCTTTGGTGGCCAAAGTTGTTCTGGCTTCCCATGAGCATCCCCCAGGAAGACCCAGGAGAGGAGACAGGGGCTGGGACCAAAGGCTTGGAAACTGAAGGGTCCCACCGGAGAAGGGAGTTTGAGGTAGACTCCTCTACCCGGTGGGGCTTCCCTTGAGCCCAGCAACACATGTTGCATTGAGTGTCTCCTCCTTGGCCAGGCATTGACTCGCAGGCACATAGCCCAGCCCCTGCCTTGCTGGAGAAGGCACGAGATAAACAAGTGTTTCGTGTCAGCAGTGGTACGGGCTGGAGGGAAGTGTGTGTCCCTGGGACCCGGCCGGTGGCGGTCAGTGATGGCAGAAACGTCAGTGATGGGCTTTGTAGGAAAAGGTGCGTAAGCTAGGACTAGACAGATGAGTGAGGGTTTAGCCTGGCACAGGGTGGTGGTGAGAACAGCCTTCCAGGCGGAGGGAACAGCACATGTGGATAGCCGGAAGGGGAAGGAGGGCAGTGGTTTCAGAGAATCCACAGCGGCCGAGTGGGGCTGTGGTTTACAGGCTCAGCAGGTGTCAGGAGGGCGGAAGGTGGGGCCGGCCGAGTCTGCACAGGCCTACTGTGAGGGGCTTGGGTTTTATTCTGATGGTACAGGGAAGCCATCGAGAGGCTTCATTCTGGATCCCGCCTGCCAAGGAGGTAGGGCTGGCAGACGGGGTCAGAAGACATGCAAAGCCTGGGTTTGCATGGCAGTTGTGAACGTACAATGCAGTCCACCCAGCTCTACCTTTGTGGGTGACCACCCTTGTGGGTCCTCACGGCATGGTAACAGCAGAGCGGCCCGGGCCAGAGAGGAGGAAACCAGGCTGGGGAGGGACTCTTAAAAAAGGAGAGAAACTTTCCAGAATCCTAAGCAAAGGACATTTAAAAACAAACTTTTACTGGAGTGCCTGGGTGGCTCAGTCGGTTAAGCATCCGTCCCTTGATTTCGGCTCAGGTCATGATCTCGCGGTTCGCGGGCACTGAGCGTGCTTGGGATTCTCTGTCTGTCTGTCTCTCTCTGCCCCTCCCCTGATCTCTCTCTCAAAATAAATAAACTTTAAAAAAAAATAGATAAATAAACTTTTATTATGGACACTGGCAACATCCCGAGTCTAAAGTCCATTCCACTTTTACAGGTGGATACATTGGTTGCTGTATCTTTTTACTCCCTTCCTCTCTCTCCAGAGATGTAATTCATCCAGTCATTTACAACGTACAGTGTTGCACGACCATCAGTAACACTCCATTTTAGAGCACTTTGATCACCCTGGAAAGAATCCCCAAAAGTCTTGGGCACCCACGAATCTGCTTTCTGCCTGTCTCCGTAGGTGAGCCTCTTTCTTCTGGACATTTCATAGAAGTGAAACGGCACCATGCAGGGCCTCCGTGTGTCTGGCTTCTTTCACTTACAACAATGTTTCAAGGTCTGCGAATGTTGCAAATGGAGTGACACTGTGTTCCTTTCCCCGGGGCCACGTAGTATCCCATCCTGTGGACTTACCATTTTATCTCATCTATGGCTTTAGCTCCTTTTAATCTAGACTGTATTTTCCCCACACATTTGTTCTTTCTGTCTTGCCCCACGGTGGCTGTTTGTGGGAAGAGCCCAGGTCAGTTGCAGAGTGACCCTGATGCATTATCTACTTCTTTTCTTCTGCTTAGATTCAGGGTTAGCAGTTTTGGCAAAGATTTCTACCTCCTGGGGCTTCTCAGGTTAGCACCCCTCCAGCGATGCTGAGTTTGAGCTCCCGGTTAATGCGATGGCCCCTTTGCAAGGGCGCATTTTCCCTTTCTGATTAGCCAGTCATCTGGGGGTGGGGGGACGGTAAGGGTGATACTGTTCCTCAGTGCTTCAGCATCCTTGGTGACTGTGGCCTGGATCCGTTTTGACTTTGGGGTTTGCAAGTGGTAATTTTCTGATTCCTTAACCATTTTTAGGGGCATTCTTCCATAAAGAAATACCGCATACACCCCCCGCCCCCTTTGCTGCCTTTTAAGTTACTCGTTTTCGGTCGTTACTCACAATCATGCCCAAATTGTCCCAAATTTGGCTTGTTGGACCCTCTCTCTCTGCTGGCGCCTGGGTCCTTTGGTGAGACCACATTGTTCTTTGCCCTGTTTCTTACCTCCCAGAACAATTGAATGTGCCAGATCTGTCTGGCATCTGGAATGAGCCATTTCTCCAAGGGACTCATTTCCTTTTAGTATGGAATAGTATTTAAAAGCCAGCTTCTGGCTAGTAGGTGTTCTGTCTGTGATGGAGGTGTAATTCCTTCTGGGCCCTTTTGTGAAGTGCTACAGGTATGTGTGTGTGGATGTGTGTGATATGTGGATGTGTGTACACGTATGTATATATAGTGCGTGTATATGATGCATGTGTATGTAGGTGATGTTGGGACAGTAGGCACAGACCACTGGCAGCAAGGACAGAGCCTGAGCTGCCTGGAAGGGCTGGGCGTCACCCTGCTCAGCCCTGGCTGATTCTGAGCATCCAGGAGGGCAGAGAGGGCGGGGAAGGGGGGGCAGAGGACCCCTCCCCCCCATCGTCAATGCCATTACTTGCACTCCTGTCCTGGCCCCAGTTACAGGGAGGAGGGCCACCTCTGTGTCCGGCTCCATTCCACAGAGCCTTGGACACGGTGGTCCCCAGGTCAGTGACTGTGGATGATGATCTTTCTTGACCCCTGTGGAGCCACCTGGAAAACAAGAGATTGTCCCTGGTCTCAAAAGTGGGGAGCCGGCAGAATATCGAGAAAAGCGAGATTCCGCCGCAGGCTCCAGTTTCACTTGCCTTGTGACCCTAGACAAATGAGTTCGTTTCCGCAAGCCTCAGTATCCCCATCTGTGCAATGGAGGCGGTGCCTCTGAATTCGCGGAGTCTGGGAGGATTACGCAAGTTTGAGTATGTCTGATGCCTAGGCTGGTGTCTTCCTCCTTCTGAGAGTTTCCCTCCTCGTCCCCGTTGTCAGCATCGATACGGAGACTGGTTGCTAGTGCATTAGCTGACATCCTGGTGGGCGAGAGCTCGGAGCGTGGTGGCAATGTGTGTCGAGGGTGGGGAGAATCCATGCTGGAGTGTCCCCTTCCCCTTTCCCCTCCCCGGCATGGATCTGTTTGGCCAGTGCCTCTGCGTGGATGAATCTGCGAGAGACCCCCGCACCTGCCACAGGATAGTGGCACTCGAGCTCCAGCCACGTGGCCTCGGTCTTCCTCCCAATTTGGGCACATGCCCTGGGCGACCACTGATAGCTCGAGATGATTCAGGGGAGGTCGTGCGTCATTGCTCTGGTGGAAGCTGTGGTTGGTCACACGCTTGAGCCGGTGCGGCTGCCATAGTAAGGGAGCCTGGGTGAATGACATCACGTAGATCAGTGTGTCCCCAAGGGAGGCCCCCGGACTCTGCTTCAGAGGAGCTGGCCCACCTGATTGCTGCTGGCTCAGCTCCGGGGGGGTGCGGCCAGGACCCAATTTGGGGCCAATGCCTGTTAATTCTGATGCCCTCCAAAGCTTGTGGACCGTCGATAGCAACCGGTGAAATCGAGGCTCAGAGAAGGCCCGTGGCTTGGCAGGGTGTCCAGACTACTGAGTTTATTTCCTCGCCTGGGACATGACCGATCTATAGAGTTCTTTTAGCTGGACGGTCAGAGGGCATCCGCTTCCATTAACGGACTTCCCTTACCAGCCCAGGTCGATCTGGACGGGAGTAAAGGAATGAGGGAACCACAAACAGGGACTCAGTCAAGCTCCCTGTTTTGTGTGGTGAGCAGCTGAGATCCTGAGGCAGCACTGACCCCTACCCCTGCCCCTCCCCACCCCACCGATGCTCATCCTTGCCGGTGGTCCGGGCTTTGCTGGCCCGGGATGGGGGGCTGCTGGTTCCCTGAGGCTGGATGGAGGGACCTCTCTCTCTGAGCCTTTTCTAGGAAATGTCAACAACCACGTCCTTAAGTTTCACTAGAGAAAGAAGGCCGTGGGTCCCACGTCATGCGTGTACCCCATGCACCGTGTGGCTCAGGACAGTCTGGGACCCTGTTGACTCGTTAATGTAACTGCTGATTGTGGGGCAGTGACGACCCAGGATCGACCTGCCCCCTTTAGGCTCCTGTGACCCATGTAGTGTTTTCAGCTTAGGAATCCTTAATTTTCTGCACCAGGACCATCCTAGGACCAGGGCAAGATGTTGAGGACCTGGGGACGGAGGCATTTGGGACCCTAGTTTGCTTGTAGGTAACAGGAAAACATAAAAAGGCAATCCAGAGCCTGAATGAATAAGAGCCTCAACTCGCCTCTGCCGAGAAATCCCTCCTGCCTCCCTCCCACGTCACGGAGGTGGCCAAGCCTGCCCCCCCTCACCCCGCCAGCCATGCACGTTCTGCGGCTTGAGGATTGGACATGTCGGACCCTGGGGATTCGGAATAAGAAGTCATGGAGGTGGTGGCCTGCTTTAACTCTCTGTTCTCGGGTGGCTTCTGCGGGTTCAGGCAGCAGGCGGACCGGTCTGCCAGCAGAGGGCAGCTGAGGGGTTAACTGCCCGAATCAGGAACTGGGAGAAGAGGAGGGAGACCTGGTTTGGAGCTGTGCGGGAGGCTTCCTCCTGTTTGCCTTCAAAGCAGGGGGGCCCCCCGGAGCAGTGTGGGGTCCGGGCCACCCCTGCCTGCCCTCTTCCAGAACATGGTGACTTAAGGGTTAATGGCAGCTTGAGCATCCACCCCCCCCACCCAACTTCCCCAGCAAGGGGCCTCCACTCATCCCCCCTGCCTTCGGGGAGCCCGAACAGAAAGCGCAAATGTCCAGGATGGAGAACAGCTTTGATGATGTTTCTTGCCTCTCTCCCCAGAACCTGGGATCCTCGTCACCAGGCAAAAAACAGAGCAAGGAGAACACCATCACAGTAAGTGACTCCCCGCTGGGTGCTGCTCCCAGGTTGGGCAGGTTGGGCGAGCTCTGGGGCTTGCTGCCATGCTGGGTGGTTGCCATGGCAATGTGGACCGCTGAGCTGAGCGGAAGCCCAGCCTGGAAACTGGGGAGTTCCAGAGCTTGGATGTAGCCGAAACGCCCCCTGCCCTCCACCCCGCCCCCCACCCCCCGCCCTCCACCCCGACCCTTCTGTTGATTTCCCTCCGGATGACCGAGGATGACCGACCGAGTGCAAGCATGGTGGGATCGATGCAGAAGCCATGGCGGGTGGGGGGGGGGGTGGTGGTTGGAAGGGGGGTGGGCCATACTCCGCCTAAGCGACATGACATGTAAATTACACCCACTGGGGCTTGCTTTCACGCAGGGTGACTTCTAGAAGGTACCAAAGTTAAAAAACAAGAGAAAGCACCCTAAGAATAGAGTTCCTGACGGGAGCAGGCGGCTCCTGCCTGGGGTGGCCAGACCGCCTCCTGGGGCTCTTGCAGAAGCCCGCCAAGCTCCCACGCGCAGGCTGAGGAGGGCACCCCTCTACACACACACACACACACACACACACACACACACACACCAGCCGCATGTTGGGGGCAGATGCATCGTCCGGCTGCTCAGACAGCCAAGGGCTTGGAGACGTGAGAAGTGTGGTCCTGGGTTTGCTGTTTGGACACAGGGGCCCTGGAGCCGGGAACGGGGACCTGCTCTCCCGGGCTCCGTCTGGCACAGGCAGCTCTGAGCCGTTCTGACCACCCCCACGGAGATGACCCCGACAGTGGGTATGCCTCCCCTGGCTGGTGGAGGCTGCAAATCCTGCTTTGGAGGAAAGACAGGTTTGCATGCACAACGACACCAGGAGCAGCCGTTCCTGCCACTTTGGTGTGCACTTATTATGTACCAGTAGTGTTCCGAGCGGCTCATTTCCCTCTCCGCTCACCGTGTGAGGGGGAGGGGACAGAACCAGTGTTGTGAACAAGGGGTCTGAAGCCAGAGGGTCCGTTACAGCACCTGCGAGCTGCACGGCAGCCCGGGATAAGTGTCTCTGCCCCTTTGGGTCTCAGTGTCCACGTCTGTACAATGGGGAGATGGTGGGTGTCTGTGCCTTGGGGATCGTGTGCGGACTAAATGAGTCTGTACACAGAAAGCACTTAGAACAGAGCTTGTAGTCAGTGCTCTGTGTCCAGTCGCCTTCTCGACCCGGTTTACAGATGAGGAAACTGAGGCACACAGCCACATACCTCTCCTGGCTGGGAAGCATCGGGATTCGAGACCTGTGCTGTCACCTCCTGAGAGCGGGGCCTGAGTCCAGGGCAGACCTCCTGAGGGCATCTTCCTGCCACTTTAGGGTGCCATCAACTGCCCCAGAGCAAGGCAGAAGCCCCTAAAGTTCCCTGAAACGGGGAAAGAGGAAGAAGAAGGCGGGGAGCGTATGTGGGAATTGTAGAAGAAAAGTCCGAAGCAGAAATGGAAAGCGGAAAGCAGTTGCCGGGAAGGGGGAGACAGTCTCAGGCCCCAGGGTGGGGCCCCGTCACCCACCTGCTGTGCCTTGCCTTTGAGCCTTTGAGCCGGAGCTTGGGGCATCCTCTGAGCGCCCTGGGCCTCGCCCCAGGGTCTCCTCTCCAGCACACCTTGTTCACCGGCCCTCCCATCCCCGTGTCTTCCCTCCTCCTTCCACTGACCTACATCGGTGCCTCTCTGAGCTAGCCTGCAAAGTGCAGTCGGCCGCCACAGCCTCCGGGGAGCTTACTTAAAACGCGGGGTTCCTCGAAGGATTCCTAGACCTACGACCTGGTTGGTCTGGGACCCCAGCCGGAGTCTGCCAGTTTTTGCTGGAGAACCTGAGGATGGGAGGGATTGGCCAGAGGGTGCAGAGCAGCTCCCCGGTCTTGGGGCTGGGTCTGCCGGCTGCATGCCCCCAGGTGTCCAGATGGGTGAAGGCCTGTGTGCCTCACCTCTACCCTGTCCCTACAGCACTCGCTCCCTCCCTGCCCCGTCCCCAGCCCTTCCTCTGGGCTCTGATCCTCCAGAGCTCACGGTTTTCCAGGGAGGAGACCCCACAGGGCCACTGGGACGGGGTGGGGGCAAGGGGTATGGCCCAGCTCCCGGGGTGCAGGAAACCCCTCCTGGTGAGTGGGGACGACAGGGTGAGCAGTCTCCCACCCTGTCACCCTGTCGGGGTGCAGATCCCACAGAGCAGACGCTTAGAGCGATTCACCTGGATGCTTGCTGGGCAGCAAAGGGTCGTGCGTCCGGGTCCTGGTCCGGGTCTGCGTCTTCGTGGGGGCTGCGGAGCCAGGATTGAGCTCCATTCTGAGATTCCAGCCTCCCCCTCCCGCTGGTGGCCCGGAGCACACTTTGGGCAGGGCCAGCTGTGGACCGGATTGCTTGATGAGGAATGACAAGCACTAAGGGCAGCTCGCAGCCCTCGGCACAAACACGATGTGTCAGAATCTAGACGATTCCAGAGAAGATGACAATTACACAGCCACACTCCCGTCCTGGAAGGAAGGTTCTGGGGACTCCTGTGGTCCTCAGCCTCCGCTTCCTGATGTGACCCGGCGGGCGCCCTGGAACCCTGGGTGGGAGCCCGAGGGCGGGAGGTGAACCCTCCGGGTCGCTTCTTCTCTGCTCCCACAGACCTCGGCTCTGACTTTCCCCCCTTCCACGCCCTCCCAGATCAGCCTCCCTCCAGAAGCACAGTCAGAGCCAGCTGCCCAGATAGGTGGGCGAGGGACCGTGGCCTCTGCCCTCCAGCACAGCCTCCGCATGGGGCCGGGACTGGGGGCCAAGGGTGATGCGCTCAGGGACCCCCCGCATCGGGGCCCAGGCGCGGGTCGAACCTGTGCTCAGCAGGGAGGGGAGGGGCTTACTCCATTTATCTGAGGGTTGGAGAAAACGGGGTTGGTGTCAGCTTAAAGATGCTGCAGGTCGAGGATGGTGATTTCAGGAGGAGCGAGGGTGGGAGTGTGGCTCCCAGAACTTCTCGCAAACAGTATTCATGGAGAGGCAGACCCCCGCTCCTCTGTGTTGAGCACCCCTTCCTGCCTGAGCCCCTGCCTTGGATAGGAGCGTAGAAGGTGGTGCGACTAAAGTGGAAAGCCAGACTGTCTGACTTCAGACCGTGACTGCACTGTTAGTTACACACAAGCTGTGTGATCTTGCATAACTTACCTAACCTCTCTGTGCCTTCGTTTCCTGCTCTGTAGCATGGGGATAATAATAGCACCCGCCTTCCAGGGTTGGCATGACGACTGAGTGAGGCGATAGGTGTAAAACAGAACGAGTTACTAGCTCTTAGCAGGGGATGGTTCCTTAGGATGCCCCACCCCCCACCCCGCACCCCGTGTCTGCTGGGAGGAAGACGATCCGTGGAGCTCTGGGGGTGCCTGGGAAGCCTTGGGAGGAGGGCTGGTCCCTGGGGAGCCTCCCTGGTGGCCAGGGTGGGTGTTCTCCCTCCAGTGCCCCCCCTCTGCCGCGGCCAGTGTGTGCACCCCGCGAGTAGCCCAGTCAGGTCACTGTGCTTCAGGGCACTTTCCGGGCTCCCGTGCCTGCAGGGTGCCCCTCCGGCCTCAGTTTTGACTGCTCCCTGCCTCCCCAACTGTGGGGCGCATCCTGAGACCTCGGGCCTTCCCCCCCTCTACAACTCTCTGTACCTCCCACCCCCTGTCTGCCAAACCCTAATCCTCTCATTACCTAAATCTCTCTCTCTCTGATTCCTCCCCCAGTCCCTCGCCCTTCCCGCAGTCCCAGCACGCATGTTTAAGCCCAGTGGTATATTTATCCCAAAGTGCTGCCATTACTTTGTCACTTGTGTGCCTTCCTCGTGAGGCTGTAAGACCGTTGAGGACAGAGAGCATTCTGTCCGTCTCTGGCCCTTGAGTCATTGCACCAAGAAACCCTTCCTGAGCTCCCATCGGGGGCTGTGCTTGCCAGGCAATAGGGAAACAGCAGGGAAAGGGGCTCCCTCCCCTCGTGGGGCAGACTGTCTGGCAAGAAAAGAGATGCTAATTAAGCAGTCATGAGAAGTGTAATTACAAATGCGTGTGTGCAAAGGGCTGGAAGGATCTAGCAGGGTCTGTGGGTCCAAGTAGCCACTCAGCAGATATTTGCATGGGAAATGGACGAGCAAGGGGTCCACCGAATGAACGGCTCTGGGTGGAGGCCTTGAGCTCTGTGGTCCGCCCAGCTCTGATTCGGATTCTTGCTTTCTGTGATCCTCGGGTTTTCTTCTTGCAAAAATGAGGCCCGTGTTACCCAGCTGGCGGGGTTGCTGGGATGACGACCTGGGAGTGAATGCATGCAAGGCCCCTGGTGGGGTGTCCGAGTGAGGGCTGTCCTCTGATTCCGCCCCCCACCCCCCCAGGGGGTGGAGGGGGGTGTTAACAGCTGCCTCCTGGGGCGGTGGTTGGGGGGAGGGAGGCCGGCAGGGTGCAGTTCTCCAGTCGCCCACCAGGAGGCTCAGGGCTCTGTGAGCATTGGGGAAATGCATCCCCCCCCCCCCCCCCCCCCCGGGACAGCCTGTCCCCAAACCAGAGTTGGTACAGGCGGGGGACAGGCACCCTGGGGTCCCCAACCAGTCTGTCCAAGGACCTGTGTCCTCACCGAGTGGTAAGAGCAACAACAGGGATGAGCCCCTACCCTCCCCTCCTGTCTCCCCCAGCCCAGACAGCTCCCTTTCAGTGGTTGTGACGGGGCCACGTGTGGGACCCCTTGCCTCTAGACGCCGACAGGACACCCTAGAAGACGCTTGTGTCCACCATGCCCCCCTCCCCTCCTGGTTCCGTGATCCTTACGGCCCAGTCTAATGTCACAGTTAATTTGCCATTAGATTTGTTTGAAATTTTCACGGACCACATTATTAAGCAAGACAAAGATGCCTCGCGATCGCTGTTACCTTTGGACACAGGAGTAGCCAGAACATGAAATAAGGAACACGTAAAGCTTTGCAATCCAGCCCTCGTTTCCACGATTCGACGGGAGATGCCTGTGGCGGTGGGTCATTGAAGCCCCTGAAGGAGACTCCCCTCTGGACACGCCTTGAGCGGCAGCCTGGAGAGAGGGTTGGGGAGACCGTTGTCTGCTGTGGGGATTGAGAGGTGGCCCTCCCTCACCGCCCACAGCAGGCTCCTGCAGGCCAGGGACACCTTGGGGCGGAAGTTCCCCACCCCAGGCGGTCCCTCGCACCTACACTTTGACCTTGGTGGAAATCCGTGCTCCCTGTTTCTGGGGTTCTCTGGGTCATTCCTGTCACTCCGTCTTTTCCTTCAGAGTGGGCATCTCGGCCCTTCCTTCCACCGGATGTCACTACAAGGAAGACCTGTGCCCCTGGCAGCAGAGGGTGGGGGCCCCGAACCGCAGGACACGGCTGGGGGGCCCGTGAGCCCGACTCAGCTGGCAGAGGAATTTGGTCTTCCTTATTAGCATCTTTAACTTTGAATCGTTTGCCACCTCTCCCCAAGGCCGAGGTTGCTCGCCCCCCCCCCTCCCCTCTGCCCCCACGCTGCAGTTTCTGACCAACTGGCTCCTGTACCTTGTTTGTTTGCATGGCTGCTTGGCTTTGGAGTTGGTGGCCTCTCTCCAGAACCCCTGGGGTTTTCTTTTTCTTTTAATTTTTTTTAAAGTTTACTTATTTATTTTGAGAGCGAAAGAAAGAGAGAGAGAGAGAGACAGAGAATGTTAGCAGGGCAGGGGCAGAGAGAGAGGGAGAGAGAGAATCCCAAGCAGGCTCCGTGCTGTCAGCGTAGATCCTGACATGGGGCTCGAACTCACGAACCGGGAGATCATGACCTGAGCCGGAACCAAGAGTCAGACACTTAAGCGACTGAGCCTCCCCCAAGCGACCCCAGGACCCCTGGGTTTTCTGCACAGCTCTTGCCTCCCCAGGACCCCTGGGTTTTCTGCACAGCTCTTGCCTTGATCATCAGACGGCCCCCAACGCAGCAGCTCCAGGCTCCGTGGTGAGAGTTAAAGTCTGCAGGGTGAGGCTCTGTGGCTCCCACAAAGGACACAAACGAACAGGTTCCACAGGAGCGGATCCCGGGCTGGAAACAGGCCCAGCAAAAGCAGTGGTAAAACCACTTCCCCCTGGCGGGCAAGCTTGGGCAGGAAAAGTGTGAGACGGGTCCCAGGAATGTCTGCACTGCCCTCTCCTGGGCGAGGGCCAGCCCCGAGCACACATCCTGGACCATCTTTTCAGACGCTTTTTGTTCGTAGAATAAATATTGTGAAATGAGACGCACAAGGTAACCTGTCGCCCTGACCCTCAACCACAGAATTCCTTTCTCTGGAAGCAAATGATGTTATCGGCTTCCAGAAGTATTCCGTACGTAAATAACCAAATGTGTGCGTATTTTCTCTCTCTCTCTCTCTCTCTCTCGTTTTTTTTTCCTATGCAAATGGTAGCATACTCTTAAGTACCGTTTTGCAGCTCATGTTTTTCTTCCCCACTTAATAATATGACCCGGCACAACATCTGTAGCCACACGTTAGAACTTTCTCCCCGTGTCCTCTGCTCTCGATGCACACCCCACAGATGCCCCTCTGCCCCAAGCTTTGTGTAGCTCTTCCCCTGTTGGAGGACAGTGGAGTTGTGTTTTTGCTGCTACAAACCTGTGTGCTGGCAGACAAGAGGGTTTAGACACACGCGATCCATCCGTAGGGGGTGGTCTTTGACGAACAAGTCGCCGGGTCAGAGGCTCACGCTGTGTGTGGTTTTGGTGGATGCTGTTACTATACTGCCTTCCAGAGAGTTCCGGCCGATTCCAGCCCCTCTGGGGGCGTGGGTGTCCTTTGCCCCTCATTCGAAAAACACGTGCCTCCCAGGATTGCCACGCACGCTCTGTCGAGCGGGCGCTGAACGGAGGCCTCTGTAATGCTGTGTCCCAGGCGCAAAGTCTTCCCGTCCAGGCAAGTCACTTCCTGCCTTGTCCTGTGCCCTACAGATAAACTGCGTGACGTTTCCTCATCCGGACACGATGCCAGAGCAGCAACTGCTGAAACCTACAGAGTGGAGCTATTGTGACTACTTCTGGGTAAGTGGTGCCTCGGTTTCCCCTGCTCTGTGACCGCCCCTCTCCCCCCCCCCCACCCCCCACCAAAGGATCAGGAGTGGACAGCCGGAAGGGGCATGAGGGGCCTCGAGCTCGAAGAAGAAGCGTTCTCTCTTTAGGTCTCAACAGGAGATTTAGCATCCGAGGCAGGAATTTAAGCCCCTCGTGGGAGTCCAGATGATTCCGTAAATCTCAGAGAATCCACAGGATTTTCCTTCAGGGCCACATGGAAGGAAACAAACCCCTGGACAGAATGCAGATAAGCCCGAGGGTCACTCCTTTGCTGCTCCGTGAAGGCAGGGGACTGGAAGCACCTTCAGTGGAGGAATCTGCTCTCACGACTTGGTGGGGCACGCTTGAAGGGGACACCTTGGACGAACGCTTTACCTCTTTGGGCCTCCCTGCTTCCATCAGTGATGAGGTTGGGGGCAGGGATCGGTAGAGAGTTCACCTTTAGTAACTGTGGTTGTAGAACTTGCTGCGTCCTGTTTGCTGAGTGCAGAGTTTCAGTTTTGCAAGATTAAAAAAAAAAAAGGTTCTGGAGAAGGACACTGATGATGGTTGCATATGACCAGGGACCTCTTACCACCGGGTGGCACCCTTAACAGCGGGTAAGGTGGTGAATTTTATGCTAAGTGTGTTTTCCCACAATTAAATAAATACCTTTTGACAGATGCACATCCCACCTGCTCAGAAAGTCTGGGAATAGCTGTTGCCATTTGCATCTGAAAATCAGCAATGACTTTCACACCAAGAGGGCCTCATTCTGGATTCACATAGTGGTGATGGGTGCACGACCTTGGGAACATATTAAAAAACCACGGAATCGTACACTTTGGGGGGAAAAAAAAGGTGCAGAGACCCCGAGGAACAATAAATAAACAGAATACCGTGCAGAATGGATTACTGCCCTTTTTTCAGATTTGCTGATAACCAAGAACTAGACGAAAGCACTTCTGTTCTGTTAATAAGTCACTTGCACTCTTGAAGACACCCAGTGAGTCGTCTTGGCCCAGCTGTGTTTCTTCCAGATGCTGGGGGTGCGTGCAGGGGCAGCAGACATTGTGGCGAGGGCTCCGTGGGGCATCAGAGGCCTGGGGGGGGGGGGGGGGGGGCGGGGGAGGCGCCAGGGGGGCGGGGGGGGGGGGGGCGGGGGGGGGGGGGGGGGGGGGGCTCAGAGGTGACTCACGGTGAGCAGGGGACAGAGTGTTCGAGACTCCTTAGGCGCTGGGAGCCCGGCGGTTTTTATTCCAACTGCTTTTGGAAGACGTTGGGGGGCTGCGTGGTCTGGTTTAGAAGCATCGCTCGGGAAGGACTGTGAGTGGGCAAGGGCAGGGCTCAGCAGCAGGTGCGGGAGCCCCGGGGGCATGAGGACAAGTGGCTGAGTTTATGGACGCCAGCCCTGAAGAGGGACGCAGGAAGCAGAGTATTCAGGGGAGACCCTAGGAGCCGGAGGTCAGCCTGCGTGGGGTACCATGTGGGGGCCTCAGGGAGCCCTGGGGAGCCAGAGGGGAGTGTGTGAACCTACCCCTGGCCAGCATCCAAGAGCAAAAGTTGCGTGTTCTCATCCTCTTCAGGCTCTGCTGGGACTCTGTTCCTTACTCCAGGGCTTTCTTTCTCCAGCCATCATCTCTCCCTCTAACGGAAATCTCCCTGCTGTGAACGGGCGCTAAAGCCCCCCTCTCCTGGCCGGTTTTCCCGAGTGTGGACGGATCGCTCGGCACACCCACCTTATGTGGGAGGCACACGGAGGCCTGGTATTTGGGGGGGATTTTTCTTTTCCTTTTTCTTTAATCATTAAGTTTATTTATTTACTTTGAGAGAAAGCGTGCGTACATGTGTGAGCGGGGGAGGGGCAGAGAGCGAGAGGGAGAGAGAGAATCCCAAGCAGGCTCTGTGCTCCAGCCCACGAACCCCGAGATCGTGACCTGAGCCGAAATCAAGAGTCAGATGCTCAGCTGACTCAGCCACCCAGGCGCCCCTCTTTTGCTTCTTTATCAGGGTGTAGCATTCATACCGCGAAGTGCTCGAATCTTAAACATACCTGGAGAAGGGGCGCCTGGGGAGTTGAGCGTCTGACTTCGGCTCAGGTCACGATCTCACAGTTTGTGGGTTCGAGCCCCCGTGTCAGGCTCTGTGCTGCCAGCTCGGAGCCTGGAGCCTGCTTCGGATTCTGTGTCTCCCTCTCTTTGCCCCGCCCCCTCCCCTAGAACTCTCTCCCAATGCGGGATTCTCCCATCCTCAACTGAAGCGTTCTGGGCCACATTGCTAATACCTCTTGTGACAGGGAGATCACTACCACACAAAACGCACCACATCACAGCAGGGTGGCTCTGACCATTTAAAAGCTCCTCCAGGTATGTCAGGTTTGTTTGCTTTTTTTAATGTTTATTTATTTTTCAAAGAGAGAGTAGGAGCGGGGTGGGGGGCGGGGCAAAGAGAGGGAGACACAGAATCCGAAGCAGGCTCCAGGCTCCGAGCTGGCAGCACAGAGCCTGACACGGGGGCTCGAACCCACAAACTGTGAGATCGTGACCTGAGCCGAAGTCAGACGCTCAACTCCCCAGGCGCCCCTTCTCCAGGTATGTTTAAGATTCGAGCACTTCGCGGTATGAATGCTACACCCTGATAAAGAAGCAAAAGAGGGGCGCCTGGGTGGCTGAGTCAGCTGAGCATCTGACTCTTGATTTCGGCTCAGGTCACGATCTCGGGGTTCGTGGGCTGGAGCACAGAGCCTGCTTGGGATTCTCTCTCTCCCTCTCGCTCTCTGCCCCTCCCCCGCTCCTACTCTCTCTTTGAAAAATAAATAAACATTAAAAAAAGCAAACAAACCTGACATACCTGGAGGAGCTTTTAAATGGTCAGAGCCACCCTGCTGTGATGTGGTGCGTTTTGTGTGGTAGTGATCTCCCTGTCACAAGAGGTATTAGCAATGTGGCCCAGAACGCTTCAGTTGAGGATGGGAGAATCCCGCATTGGGAGAGAGTTCTAGGGGAGGGGGCGTCCGTAAACTTTTCGAGTTCTTGACGATGGGAGGTGGGGTCTCTCCAGGCATCACCCACCCCTTTCTGAAATGTCCTTCCCCTAAAACGTCTGCTCTGGACTGGGTGTTGTATGGAAACCAATTTGACAATAAATTTCATATTAAAAAGAAAAAACAAAATAAACATTTAAAAAAGAAAAAAAAAGTCTGCTCTGGAAGGGATCTTAGAGATGCAACCCAGTCCTATTGCAACGTTAAGGGTGTGGGTTGCAGGGGACAGAGCCCAGGATTGGAAAGGCCTGGCCGTGTCACCTGGTGGCTGAGCTGAGACAAGGACCAGGTCTTTAGGAACTTGGGACACGGTCCTCATCGATGCACCTGTCTGATATCAAAGGATATGTTTTTCGCTCCCTCCATGAAGTACCAAAGCACTGAAGTCTGGATTCCTGGTGGGGAAAGGCTGTTAACAGCAGAGGACACAGGTTTAGGCAGGGCCCAAGAAGTTTCTTGGGCTAAGGTCTGCTTGCCACGCACACCCGGTCCCTTCCGGGGCTCCCTTCCCTGCACCCGGGACACCCTTGTCACCTAAGCTCTCTCGTGCTTCTGTATCCTTTTTAGGCTGATAAGAAGGACCCCCAAGGCAACGGCACCATGGCTGGGTTTGAACTGCTCCTTCAGAAACAACTAAAGGGCAAACAGATGCAGAAGGAAATGTCAGAATTCATCCGGGAGAGGTGAGACCCGGGCCCCTCCCAGCTCCCGGGACCAGTCCCAGCGCCACCTCGGCCCCTGAGCCCCAGGTCGGTGGCTGGCAGCTGGGATGCGTCCTGCCCGCCCAGCACCGGGCGCAGTCAGCACCAAGGGGAGCCAGAGGCCCCCGCTGCGGCTCTTGGGACACCTATAGCTTGCATGGTTTTGGCCCATGTGGGGTTTTTCAGGTTTGGACTGTGAACATTTTTCGTTTTTGTTTTTGAATTGGTAGATTTTACGTTACAAGCTGGCTCTCTGGCTTGTCTGGAGAAGGCAGAAAGGCCTGGTCTGCTGGAATCTTCCTTCCCCACGGCGTCTGCACATAGACCGCTGGGCCCCTGTACTGACCTGCGTGGCCCTCATTTGACGCTCTGTCCCTATCATAACGAGAAAGGAGAATGTTCCCTTGTTATTTCATCCTCGAACCAAAGCTGTGTCCCAGACCTGGGCAGATAGAACCCGTTCCCCCATTCCTTTCGGGGGGGGCGGGGGCTTAGTCTGACGAAAGAGTCAGGTGGGGTCGTTATGACAGGTGTAGGGATTATAATAGTGGTTTTGCTGAAGGATGGTTTGTGTGAACAGAAACGAGGAAACGATAAATTCAGCCAGGACGGATTATAAGAAGTTCCTTCTCCACCTCCTGCCTTTTCAGTTCCTCCAAGGTCTGAGCACCCACTCACATGCACACGAGTTTCCATCTGGACTTTCCAGGGCACCCTGGAAATACTTACAATAAATAGCAATGTATTTTTAAAAATCTTTCTTAATTATAGTAATCATTTAATAATCATTTTTGGGCATTTTAAAACACCTCTTTTCCTTCCGAGGTATGCTTTCGATTTGTTTCATCAAATCTTCGGGGTTTTTTTGTTTTTGTTTTGTTTTATTTATTTGTTTTTTGAGACAGAGACAGAGCATGAGCAGGGGAGGGGCAGAGAGAGAGAGAGGGAGACACAGAATCCGAAGCAGGCTCCAGGCTCCGAGCTGTCAACACAGAGCCTGACGCGGGGCTTGAACTCACAGACTGTAAGATCATGACCTGAGCTGAAGTCGGATGCTTAACCGACTGAGCCACCCAGGCGCCCCTCAAGTCTTTGTTTTATGACCCATGAAGCTGGTAGGGAATGAGCAGAGCTCATAGCTCAGATGCGAAGAAACAGTGGTATAAAATACAGGAAAAGGCCGGGCACCTGGTGACTCAGGTGGCAAAGCAGCTGACTTTGGCTCAGGTCACGATCTCATGGTCTGTGAGTTCGAGCCCCATGTCGGGCTCTGGGCTGACAGCTCGGAGCCCGGAGCCTGCTTCGGATTCTGTGTCTCCCTCTCTCTCTCTCTGCCCCTCCCCCACTCATGCTCTGTCTCTCTCTGTCTCTCAAAAAATGAATAAACGTTAAAAAGAAAATTAAAAAAAAACACCACCACTGTGTTGACAGATAAGCGGGATCTGCCCTTTGAGAACACTCTGGTCTTCCGCGAGGAGTGCAGACTTTTCTCGGCCCGCCGGGGTCTGCTAGGGAGACAAGCGAGAGTGGAGGTGCCCGGGTAGAGCGTGCTGGGCCGGGTGGTTTGCCGTGGTCGCGGCCTGGGGCGGATGGGCGAGTGGAGCCGGGGCCCCTGCCTGGTGTGTGCCATTGACCTCGAGGAATCTTTGGAGTCGTGAAGCTGGGAGTGTGCCGTGGTCAGATCTCCTTTCGAGAGAGATGTGTTGACCGCCGGCTGGGGGCTGCAGACCGGCCCCCCGCCCCGGGTCACCCTGGGGAGGGCAGAGCGAAGGCTAGGAAGTGACAGACCAGGAGATAGACTCCAGCCGGCCCCCGGAGGCGGCCGGAGGTGGAGGTGAGAGCAGAGCCGGGAGGGGAGGAACATGGCTGTGGGTCTCTCAGGCCAAAGCAGAAAAGGATTCTTGCTCAGAATGATGCCACGGGGCTCAGTCAGGCCCCCCGTTTCCACATCGCCACACCCTTGGGCCATCAGCTTTGAAGCCGCTGGGAACGAGTGCCCCAGCCCCTCAGAGCATCTCCGGGGCCTTCCTGTTTGCCCAGCGACGGGCCCGGGGCTTCTGAGTGGTGGCCCCTGTCCCCACAAGGCCCAGAGGACCACTCAGGCGGTGAACAGTGCCTTTGACGACACTTTAACGCCATGTGCCAGATAATACGGAACACCCCCCAGAGAGTTGCCTTGAAAGTGTGTCAAGGGCCCGCCCTGCTGAAAGCAAAAACCAAGGCAACTTCCCTCTCTAGGGAACTGGAATCAGCCACATGCCTGGTTTCCATGGAAATCCCTGTGCCCTGCAGCTTGACAGTTAGAGGCACTGGGGGCTGGACGGGAGGTGAGGACCACCGGGCATGCCTGTGGGCATCACAAGTTACATTCACCCATCTGAAGGCCTCCCGAGTGCCCAGCCCCGGGTTGGGAGCTGTGTGAACGACAGCCCAGCAGACAGCTGGGAACATCCCATTTCACAGAAGAAGAGACAGAGGTTCAGAGAAGTTCGTTCCTTCAGCAGATAGTTGGGGAACCCCTGCCGTGTGTCAGCGGAGGGACAAGAGCCCCGAACTGTCAGAGCGTCTGGTCTAGTGGGTTCCTTTACAGAGTTCACAAGCGGCCGGTCAGCGGGTCAGACCCGCAGTCTCGCACCGGGGGGCTGACGTGTTGGGTTTTCTCCGTTTTGCAGGATAAAGATTGAAGAGGAGTATGCAAAGAACTTAGCTAAGCTCTCTCAGAACTCCTTGGCTGCACAGGAGGAAGGGTGAGTGGGGAGGGACAGGGGGCAGGAAGTCGGGGGTGGATTCCTCTTTGCATCGCTGATCGCTGCCGTGGCCTCCCCTAAATGGGGAAGTCTGCCAGGCCTGGCTCAGGCCGGGCACCCGCGACCCCCGGTGTGCACATCCATACTTAGGATGGGCCCTTCCACACTCCTCCGTGACCGAGGGCCTCCCACCAGATGCTGGAGTATATCAGCACCCCCTTGCCCCCGAATCGAATCCCCTGTCTCTGAGGACAGGCTGAGAAGAAACTGGGGGTGGGGGTGGGGGTGGGGAGACGATTCTGTACCCGGCCCCATTGGTTAGAGTTCTCTCTGGCCGGCTCCCCTTCCTCTCCAGTTTTGACAGTCCTGCCCTCCCTGGGTGGGGCCTGGGCTGGGGGAGGCTCACCCACACCCTCCAGGCCCCAGAAGCATCCCTCCTGAAGGAAGAGAGTAGTCTACTCTGCGTGTCCCTTAACAAAGAGTTTCAGCCCGCGGGTGGGAACGTGAAATGGTGCAGCCGCCATGGAAAACTGGTAGCGCCTCAAAATACTGAACAGAATGGCCCCATGACCCGGCAGTTGCACTCATGGGTTTATACCCAATAGAACTGGAAACAGATCCTCAAGACGAATCTGTGTATATGTGTGTGTCCGTACATATGGACGGATCCGTACGTGGATGGATTAGCACATCGGGTACATCCCCGTTGCATATATGGATAAGTGATGGAATGTTATTTAGCCACAGGAAGGGATCAAGTCCTGATCTGTGTGCTGCCTCGTGGATGAACCTGAAAAACATTATCCTCAGTGGAAGAAGCTGGACAAAAAGGTTGCATGTTGTAGGATTCTGTTTATGTGAAATGTCCAGAATAGGGACATCCACAGAGACAGAAGAACGTGGCTGGTTGCCAGGGAGTCCCTGTTTAATGGGTACGGGTTTGGGGTTTTTTTTTAACTTTTTAAATGTCTACTTTTGAGAGACAGAGCTCGCGATTGGGGGAGGGGCAGGCAGCGAGGGTGACACAGAATCAGAAGCAGGCTCCAGGCTCTGAGCCATCAGCACAGAGCCCGACGTGGGGCTCGAGCTCACGAACCGTGAGATCATGACCTGAGCCAAAGTCAGATGGTTAACCAACTGAGCCCCCCCCAGACCCCCCAGGTACGGGGTTTCTTTTTGGGGTGTGCATTCATTTGCTTGGACTGCTCTCCCAGAATACCAGAGACCTGGCGGCTTAAACAATAGAAATTTAATTTACAGTGGTTCTGGAGGCTGGGAAGTCCAAGATCAGGGTGCCAGCAGCTTTGGTGAGACCTCTCCTCTAGAGTTCTAAGTACAGCCTTTTCTGGGTGTTGAGGCTCGCTGGTGACTCTTCCTACAAGGACAGGAACCCAACTGGGCCAGGGCCCGACCCCTTATGACCTCCCATAACCTTAATTACTTCCTTAGAGGTCCCCATCTACAAATAACAGCCCCGCTGTGGGTAGGGAGCTTAGGGCCTCAACATATGAATTTGGGGGTGGGGGGGGGTCCACAAACAGTGCATAACAGGGGGATACAGATGTTTTGGAACAAGGTGGAGGGTAGTGGTTGAACAATGTGGTCACCGTACGAAATGCCCCGCAGGACCGTTCTCTCTAAGACGGTTAATTTCACATGATGTGACTTTCGCCTCGGGAATAAAGAACACCAGGCTCGGGAGGTTAGAGGCAAAAGGTTCCCCCCGAGGTCTCTCCCGCCGGTGCGGTCTATGTCGGGGCCCCTTCTGCAAGGGGAGGTGAGCCCCGAGGAAGGGGGACGCTGTGTCGTGTGTGGTTGTGGTTGGCAGACGGCTGCAATGTTGAACAAGTCCAGATCTGCCTGCGTGGCTTGAGGCCTTCAGGGGATGGCTTGTGCCAACCAAAGGCGGCTTTGATTGTGGCCTCTGCGTGGGCTCGTGGTGCAGCCAAGAGGCCGCCTCTACAGGCCTGTCACTGGCCTGGTGGGCACAGGGTGGCCCTGGGGGGTCAGGGGCTCCTCTGCAGACAGAAATGAGCTTGCCCTGGTGGCCCCCTCCTGGCCCAGGCACTGGGCTCGAGATGGCATCGTCGGGGGGAGTGGGGAGTCGCCCCTCCGACCTGGCACGGAGGTTTTCCTGGACATCCCCGTGCCCTGCAAACCACAATGCCGATCCGGAACCTTCCGGCTGCCGCCTCCTCGGCCTGGGCTAGTGCCAAGGACACTCCATCCTGCCAACATGCTCAGCAGCATATGCTCCCAGCTGCACGAGCCAGGCCCTCACCACCACCCCTTACATACACTCGCTCACACACACGGATGCTGCACCCCTGCCCACAGGCATGACCCCGTGCCCTGTCCCCGTGCACGCACACGCACACGCTCCTTCCGGCAGGCACCGTGGGGTTGTGGCGGGGTGGTGAACACGTGGGCCCCGTCCTAGGAATTTGGGGCAGGCCAGGAAGGTGCCGGCCCCCATTAGACTCCAAGAGGGTATGTGCACGTTGGTAGAGAGGCAAGATCGGATTGTTTATTCCGCCTGCAGTTTCCTTTTTTTTTTTTTTTTTTCCTCTCGCCTGTGTGGAAAGGAAATGGGATTTGTGTCTTTTCTGGTTGGTAATTGCACCAGTAACCTGCGTTCCGATTTGGCATATGCCTCGGACTGGATATTGCAACGGAAACACAGCTCAGGTTTGATTTCTTTCATTAACCTCTCATCAGATGGAAAAATCGGTCTTCAAGTGAGAGCATTTTCTAAATTGCTTTTTTCTCGATTGTGAAGGTGGCTCCGGATGGCGGGGGGGAGCGGGGGGGTGTCTGGGGGAGGGTATCTGCTCAGACGGGCCCAGCTGCATGTTCACAGGGGCGTCCGCCCAGCTTTGGGTGCCCAGCCTGGAGGTGGGGCCAAGGACCTTGTCGTTCCCCACAGCCGGTGACCTGCGCAGGCCACTAAAGCCGTCACTGGCCAGTGGCTGACCTCACGCTCTGCCCACGGTAGACTTACAAACTCCCCACCAGCCAGGGCCTTTGTGGCTTCTGGGCTCTCGTTTGTAGGCCCGTGAGCAGCTCGGTGCAGGGACGGCTCCTGTCTGTCAGCCCGTCTTTGAGTTCCTGCTCCCCCTGGGCCTGCTTTTGTGCAGTCCCAGCTTTCACTGTAGATGTGCTGCGTCCTGACTTCATCCGTATGTGTGGTGTCAGGTCAGGGTCGACATTGCTTCTTTTCCCTGTGGCTCTACAGTGGTCTCCACACCATTTATTGAAAAGACCATCCGTTCCCCACTGAGATGCTGTGTCTGCTTCTGGACCTCGCGGTCTGTTCCCCTACCCGCCAGCAGCTCGGACCGTCATTTCTCACCCCTGCTCTTCCCTGGGGGGGCTCCGCTCCCCGGCCACGACCACCCGAGGGACTCCTAGATAAGATTGGTCGGTCGTTTCCCGTCACGCCCGCTCGGCCTGAGCCCGTGCCACAACCACACAGGCCTGGGCTGTGACCAGAGGGACTCGTTCTCAGCTGCCGCTGGCCCCGCTCAAAAGCCGGGAGCCATGTGCCGTGTCACTCGAGCTCAGTTCTTTGGAGGAAAATGGCTCTCTGATGCAGTTAAGTGACCTGAACAGTGTGGGGGGGGCGGGGGGAGGTCTCCAGCAAGGACGCAGGGGCATCACCTGAAGGCCGGCAAGGCTCAGGAGCTCCAAGGAGTGGAGAGTGGGGCCTGGGGGCCACATGTGAAAGCCCTGAGGACTTGGGGAGATGCTTCTGTTTGAAACATCTCCTTGGGGTGGAAAAGGGATTCTGCCGTTCTCCGGGAAGGTGTGGGCGGCACCAGAGGTCACAGCCCGGAATCAGGACCGGCAGGAGCCACGCCTCTTGAGGATGGGGACGGAGAGCCTTCCCTGCTGTGTGGGCGTCCGTGAGCCGTCCCTCGGCACAGGGGTCCGTCTCTGCCCCCCTTGGAAGTCAGGCCGCTGGAGGCTTGCCCGCAGGCAGGGCTGTGTGGCACCTTCTGTTTGAGATCTGCTTCTCCCTGAGAACGTGGCTGTTCTCCCTTGACTGACCAGCAGGCCTTCGCACCGCCCGTTATTGAACCAGGGATGGGCACTGGGGTGCGCACGGGGGGCAGTAACAGGCAGGTGTCAGGTCCCGCCCTGCAGCTGTACCCCACCTTCCTCTCTCATCTCCCCCCGATTCTCTGAGCTCCGGGTGTTTCCCGGCTTCACCTGGCTCCCAGGCTAGAGCGCGCTGCTCAACAGGCGTTTTCTGCCCCATCCACGTGCCGTCTCGGGCGGGCTCCACGTCGAGACCCGCCGTCCCCGCCGCCCAGGAGGGGCCGAGATCTCCGATCCGAGGGCAGCGTGGCCGTCCGGGGTCTGGGTCTGACAGTCCTCTTTGGGTTGCAGCTCCCTGGGAGAAGCGTGGGCCCAGGTGAAGAAGAGCCTCGCGGACGAGGCGGAAGTTCACCTCAAGTTCTCCGCCAAGGTAAGCTGTCCGTCCCTGCGGCCCCTCCGGGCTGGCGGTCCGCGGCCGTGTGCTGCCGAGTGGCTCACAGTAGCCTCTCCAGCGTGTGCTCTCGGCCCCTTTCCGTGGTGTAGATTTCCAGTGGGGGCAAGAGAGTCCCCAGAGCTCACCATCATCAGCCAGTGTGTCCATTGTCCCCGTGCAATGGCGTCGGTAGCCGTTAGCGCCCGTCAGGAGCATGGAGAAGAGTAAAAGGTTCATAAACGCTAAGTATTCGGTGCCTTTGTTTCCATTTTTTTTTTTTTTTTTATTCTTGCAACTCTCATTTTTTATTTCGTATTTTCTTTTTTTTAACTATTTTTTAATTTACATCTAAGTTTATTTATTTAAAAAAATTTTTTTTAATCTTTTTTTGCAGGGGAGGGGAGGGAGAGACAAGAGCACGAGCGGGGAAGGGGCAGAGAGAGGGAGAGACACAGAATCCGAAGCAGGCTCCAGGCTCCGAGCTGTCGGCGCAGAGCCTCATGTGGGGCTCGAACTCACAGACTGTGAGATCACGACTTGAACCAAAGTCGGACGCTTAACCGACCGAGTCAACCAGGCTCCCCATTACCTTTGTTTTTAATATGATTGGTTAAGTGTAGATCATGTTTAATTTTTCACACCGGCCATCTTTAACAGGCGGCTCACAAAATTTCTACAAATTCTGCCAAACAGCCCCAGTACACCTCTGTGACCTGTGAGAGTGGGTGCCCCAAAGTTCCTCAGGGGACCCCCCACTCTCACTTTGCTGGGCTGTCAGAGGAACATGTGTGCATGTTCTTGCTGTCAGGAGAGGCTAGACTGCGCCACGGGGAGGATTTTTTGGTTTTTTGTTGTCACACTAGGTAGCTGACCCTTCTTTTGTTTGGTCCTACAGAATCTAGCACCATGACCTTGAGGGCAGTATGGTTTCTGCCCTCAGTACTCAGGGTGGGGTCGGGCACACAGTAGATGCTTAATGAATATTTTCTGAAAGTAGTGAATGAACAGGGACAACTGACTTGCTCCTTCTGACACCCCCCATCTTTTGAAGCCCTACTTTCTCTCTGGATTTCTCTGTGTTTCCAAATGACCCTGTCCCCCACCACCATGCCATCCCCCCTCACCCCCAGCTCATATCTCCAATTCCTTTTAAGGCTCTCACCTACTCTTCAGGGGAAAAGTAAACCAAATGTCTGAAGTGAAATAATTCATACTAAAGTGTGCATGACTGATAGGGCTACCCACTAACATGGTTGCCTTTTATTTTTTTATTTTTTTATTTTTAACATGGTTGCCTCTTAAAGTGTTTATCTTTGAGAGAGAGAGAGACAGAGAGAGAGAGAGAATCCCAAGCAGGCTTCACATTGATAATATGGAGCCCAACGTGGAGCTTGAACTCACAAACCATGAGATCGTGACCTGAGCCAAAACCAAGAGTGGGACACTTAACTGACTGAGCCACCCAGGTACCCTGCATGGTTACCTTCTATGGGAAGAGAGGCTGTTCAGAGTGGCACTGTTCCCAGTGACCTCTGCCTCCTGGGGTCCACACCCTTCCCAGTTACCAGTCAGACACGGCAGCCCCGTGAGGACCTCACACAATGCATTTAAACTCTGAGCCCCTGAACATGAAGGGCACGCTGCCTCCTTTACTGTAACGTGAAGATAGCATCTCCCTAAGGCGACTGTTCTTTGACTTCCACACTCAGCACTTGATTGCATCTGTTCTCCAGCGCTCTCCTTATAGGAATTGGGGTCCCCCAGGGATGCGAGCTGTTGCAGGACAGAAATCGGCTTTGTACACACCTCGCCACCCCACCCCGTGATGGTCCTCTGCACACACAGGGCGGAATTCATGGCTCAAAACGGCGAGGACGCACACAGGGGCTCTATAAAGAGCTGGGGCGGGAGGAAGAAACTGTTACCGGACTCCCCGCTTCTGAAGGATGTTAGCGCCCTGAGACTGGGTTGACCCCAGCTGTGAGTGAGACCTTCTGGGCTCCCAGCGAGTAACACCCTAACGCATCGGGGGCCTCCCTTCTCGTGTCCCGGCCCCAGGGGCTCTGTCCTCTTTCTGCAGCCGGCTCTACAAGCTCTGAACGGTCGCCTGCTGGGTCCCCAGGAACCCTGGTGGCATCTACTCCCCATCAGCAGGACCCTTGAGTCTTGATTGTCTATAGAGCGCTTAGCAGGTGACAAAATGCTCTCCGAGGCACCATTTTCTTCGCACCCCCACCACTGCTCTGACACCAGCCGGGCGCCCCGCAGTTCTGGTGTCCCATTCCACGGGGCAGCAGCTCCATCCCACAAGACTCTGTCACGATTCAGATGTCCGTTGCAAGTAGGAGGCTCGGAGGTTACCCACACCTCCGTCTGAACGGCGGCTGCAAGATGGGGTTCCCACCGCACCCTCCTCGGGTTTGATAATTTGCTAGGAATTCCAGAACGTGTACTTAGCTTTCCTGGTTTGTTATATATTAAAAGACGTCATAAGGGATACAGACGGACAGCCGGATGAAGAGGTGCATGTAGGGCGAGGTCCAAAGGAGTCCCGACCCCAGGAGCTTCTGTCCCTGTGGAGTTGGGCTGTACCACCAGCCCGGCACGTGGGTATGCTCACCAACCCCAAAGCTCTCCAAACCCTGTAATTTACAGATTATTTTGGAAGTGTGATCACTCAGGCACGATCACTCATTAGCTGAATCTCCAGGCCCCCTTCCCTCCCCAGGGGATGGTCGGGATGTTTTAAGTCAGGAGTTGACGAAGCAAGGCTGACTTCACTCCGTGCACCCGATGGCGGGGGGTTTGTGAAGAATGCCCACGAAACGCAGATTTTCTATGAGAGCCGCTGGTGGCCTTAGGCAATCACAGTAGCAGCCGCGTGGTCGTGTGGTTAAATCCAAGAGGCTCCAAGGGTTTATCTACCCGCCATGGGTCATATGGCTTCAAATGCCCGAAACCCATCTTACTGTCTGCTCCAGAGGGCTCATTGAAATTCCGCTCTGAATATTCCATGTCAGGGGCAAGAGCTCTTTAAAAAATGCAATTTTATCTCTGCCTCAAAAATAAATGTTAAAAAAAATTTTTTTAAAGGGGCACCTGGGTGGCTCAGTCAGTTAAGCGTCCCGACTTCGGCTCAGGTCATGATCTCGCGGTCCGTGAGTTCGAGCCCCGCGTCGGGCTCTGTGCTGACAGCTCAGAGCCTGGAGCCTGTTTCAGATTCTGTGTCTCCCTCTCTCTGACCCTCCCCCATTCATGCTCTGTCTCTCTCTGTCTCAAAAATAAATAAATGTTAAAAAAAAAATGCAATTTTGTTATGGCAATCTCTCAGGCTTTGCTAGTCTGCTGGCTTAAGCCACAGCTGATAGCAACAGGCCGAGAAAGAAAGAAGATTACTGTGTACAAAAGGAAGTTAGACCTGACTTCAGCCGAAGAAGGGAAAATAGAAAAGTTCCTTCTGATCGAAGAAAATCTAATCATGCAGCAGAGGCCATGCACTGCAGACAGAAGCTCTTAGGCGGGGGACAGTGGGAGTCAAGAGACATGAGCCTTACGTCCGTGCCATCGCTCACAAGCGTTGTGACCTTGGGCGAGTCTTAGCGTCTCTGGGCTTCCCTTTTTTTTTTTCACATGTGACCTCAAAAGTTTGGATCAGCTCAGTGGCTTGAAATGTACTTGAAACTTGTTGGAACTTACTCCCACGGGAATGCATTTTACACGGGCAGCCAGAACACACAGGTACCCGTACCCAGCTAGCCACACACATGCGTGGCTGAGACCAATGTTTCACAAAGGCGCACTTGTCCTGTCTGAAATGCACGGATGTGTCCTGTTCCCGTCTGGTCTGTCCTCGTCAGAAAGTTGGTCCTGACCCTAAACTGATCTCACAAATCTCAGGAACCCACCATTCGAGAAGCACAGGACCAGATTGTCTGTGACATCCCTTCTGACTTGTGATTTCTGTGATTGTCTTCCGATGTGGAGGTGAAAGACAGGAGGGGCTGGCCAAGAGTTCCAGGGTTCTGGAAAGGCAGACAGTGGCTCCAGGGGCCTGTCCCACCTGAGACAGCAGGGAGGTCATGAGGACAAATGTCTAGGAAGGCCTTCCACCATCTGGATGGAGAGAGATGCTCAACAGTTAAGAATGAGTATAAGAGGACACTCAGCCAGAGTTCTTAAAGAAAGAATTAGCCTTTTTTTTTTAATGTTTATTTATTTTGAGAGAGAGAGTTGGAGGGGCATAAACAGAGAGACAGAGAGAGAGAGAGAGAGAGAGAGAGAATCCCAAGCAGGCTCCACACTCAGTGTGGAGCCCACTGTGGGGGCTTGATCCCACGAACCATGAGATCATGACCCGAGCTGAAATCAAGAATCAGATGCTTAACCGACTGAGCCACCCAGGGAGCCCCCAAAAAGTTAGTTTTTTAGGGGCCCTTGAGTGTGTCAGTCAGTTAAATGTCTGTCTGACATCCGCCCAGGTCGTGATCTCACGGTTTGTGAGTTTGAGCCCCACATTGGGCTCTGTGCTGACAGCTCAGAGCCTGGGCCTTGCCTCGGATTCTGTGTCTCCCTCTTTCTCTGCGCCTCTCCTGCTCATGCTCTGTCTCTCAGTCTCTCAAAAATAAATAAATGTTAAAAAAATTTTTTTTAATTAGTTTTTTTTTTAAAAGCACTTAAAATACAGGAGAATCCATGGGTCTCTATCTATGGGATTGCCTGTGTATGACAACCAGTGGCCTTATGTTTCCAGAAAGTCATTCGAAATCTGGGGAACGGATTTTGGTATATTGGCAGGTTCTTGGGCCCCTCCCCCAGACCACAGAACTGGGGGACTGGAGCCCAGGATGAATGTTGAAAACACCCTCAGGGGGTCACTCCTGGGCACATGGAAATCTGGAAATCAATTCCCTTTGTAGGCCCTGGGAAAGAGACCCCAGAGTTACCGAGTGAGCAGGCTGAGTTACCCCTCACAGACCCCCCAGTCAGGGGCAGGTTCCTACGAAAGCTAAGTTTGGCTACTCCTCCCCTGATCTGTATGGGAAAGGGATCTACGCAGTCCTCAGTGGCTGCTCTCAGGCCTGAAGCATCTTACAAGCTGCCACCAGATGGGGGTGTTTTCCTCTGCAAGGCAACTTCAAGGGACACAGAAAATTCATAGGAAGCCTTTACAACTCACAGCAGGGGGAGAGGGCTGTTTGGATGGCCTGCCCTCTATTAGCCTTTAAAGGTCATCTGACCACAAAGGTGTCAATTTCTGACCCTGGGCATTGGGCACTGAAGATTTTGCCATTCTCCCAGGTAGTAAAGGGGCACCTGGCCCGCATGGGCTCCGACCAGACGCTGCAGACACAGTGGGGGCAAAGCCAGCAGGGCCTCTGCCCTCTTGGAGGTCACAGTCCCGAGTATTTGGTGGCTTAGAGCTGCAAACGCCCAAGTCCTGAGGTCTCCAGAAAAAGAGACAATGTAGCCAGAACCTGGTGAAGAGGAAGACAGAGAAGTGACAGATGTCCAGTGTTGGGAGGTCCTGTGTCCAGGATGGTTCAGCTGTGCTTTTCAAAGGCACTTCTGGGACAGGTGCAGGCCGAGAGACCCTGGAAGGCCATCAGGGGGGCCCATCAGAGGTTGAGTCAGGGGCTTCTGGGAGGCCGAGTGCTGAATCTGGGGGGAGGACTGCTCTGGGAGGCTGAGCCTGGGGGTGGGGAGCTCCAGGAGGCTGGGGGGGGGGGGGGGGCAGGGGAAGGGGCCTGGGGGGGCTCCGGGAGACTGAGTGGAGGGGTGAATGAGACTCTGAGAGTGTGAGTCCTCTGGGCTCTGATTGTGCCTGCAACAGACCCACACTGATCTGTTTTCTCATCAAACATAACCTATGTTCACACACACACACACACACACACACACACACACACATTTAAGTAAAATCTCTCCTGAAGAGAGTGGAGTAGGGAAAAGGGAAGGAATAAAAGAGAAAGAAAAAGCTCGAAATACCCCCGTCACCCAGCGCCTCTCTGGCCCTCGAAGGGCGAGGCCGGCCCCTTCTGGCGGGAGGGTCCGTGCACCTGTCCCCATGCAGGCGGGAGGGGTGAGGAAAGCCTTCCTGGGCGCAGCTGTGAGCTTCTCCCGGCCTCCAGCAGCTCCCACCGGGGCTTCCTCGGGCTCTGAACTGTGTCCAGACCACCTTTGCGGTCCCAGTGCCTGGCACGTAGCAGATGTTCAACAAAGAGAGCTGACTTGAGTTCCTCTAATTAAATGGCGTCCGTGTGGCAGTCGCTGTGCAAAGTGCTTGGGGACACAGAGGTGGGCTTTTGGTTTCTGCCCCCAGGAGGTTCCCAGTGGGGAAGGGAAGGGTGACGGGCACCTGAGCAAAACCCGACGGGCAGCTCTAGGAATCGAGAGGAGGCAGGAGGTAGGAGGCAGCGGATGAAGGGCCCAGAAAGCTTCGGACACTAACCAAACCCTCGGTCCGTTGGCGTGAACCCCGGGGCCTCGCCAGCTGAGGGGACCTCCTCTCACCGGAGACCTGACACCTGGCGCCTTCTTTCTGCCTTCCTGTCGGGTGGCCCAGGCCACTGTCCCCGAGTCCACCTTCCCCTGTGGAGTTGGGGAGAGCGCCCCCCTCCTCCTCCCGCGGCGGCCGTCCCGGGGCCCTGAGCGCGTCCCCCCTCCTGTCCTTGACAGCTTCATAGCGAGGTCGAGAAGCCCCTGATGAACTTCCGGGAGAACTTTAAGAAGGACATGAAAAAGTGTGAACACCACATCACCGACCTCCGTAAGCAGCTTGCCAGCCGTCACGCCGCAGTGGAGAAGGTGAGCGGCCCGGGAGGCCGGACCTGCTGGGAGCGGGTGGGCCGGCTCCTCCGTGGCAGGGGTGGGGGGCGGGGAGCGCCAGCCTCCAGCCCCGTCCCAGCCAAAGGGGCAGGGAGGAGCCGCTTCCCCGTGGCACTCGGGTCACTGCCACAGGGCCAGTGGGAGACACGGTGGGGCTCACTCAGGCACACGCACCGTGCTTTTGTGGGACAGCCCCCGCTGGCTCGTGTGCTGGTCCACAGGCCCTTCTCCGGGCCTCCCGGGGCCAATTCTCTCCTGAGTGCATCGCTCCCCTGCCAAGGCCTGGGAGGTCCGACCTCGCCAGGAGCTGCTGACCCCAGCGCCTTGGGGAGGGGTGCAGGACAAGGGATGCGTACTCCTGTGGGCACCCCCGAGTTTGCCAGCTGCTGCTGGCAAAGGACCCATCCGGCCCCCAAATGGGCTGGCTGGTGCTTCCGGCCACTAAGCATTGCTGGGAAAAAAACATCACGAACCAGGGGGAAGAGAGGACTCTTATCCGGCAAGGGGGAGGGGGGCCACATAACCCGCGGGGCCCTGTGAGCAGCGTCCCCGTGTCGTTGGACCCCAGGCCCGGAAGGCCCTCACAGAGAGGCAGAGAGACCTGGAGATAAAGACCCAGCAGCTGGAGATCAAGCTGAGCAACAAGACAGAGGAGGATATCAAGAAGGCGAGGAGGAAGTCCACGCAGGCTGGTGAGTGCGGCCAGCCCCGCCCCCCCGCCTCTCCTGCCCTCCCCCGACCTTGGCCTTGGCTGCACTGAAAGGCCAGGCTGGGGTGGGGGCGGTGACACCGTGTCCTGTCCCTGCAAGGAGCCCATAGCAGAAGTAAAGACCCCCCACCTCCCCAGGGAGTGATACTCCAAGGGCTCGCCCGTGGCGATCAGGGCTCTCCTGCCCCAGAACGGAGGCCCACGTCTTGTTCAGTGAAATAATAACCAGATTTCACCTTCTCTCGTGAAGATTCCCCCAGTTGAGTCGGTTTCTGCTTCCACCTTGTGGCAAAAATTAGCCGATGCACAAGAAGGGTAAACCAGTAAAAAACTTAGTAAATATTCCTTCAGAAAGCCAGAGTTGTTGGGTTTTTTTTAAGGTTTATTTTTGAGAGAAAGAGAGAGAGAGAGAGAGAGCAGGGGAGGGGCAGAGAGAGAGGGAGACACAGAATCCAAAGCGGGCTCCAGGCTCTGAGCTGTCAGCACAGAGCCCCATGCGGGGCTCGAACCCACGAACCATGAGATCATGACCTGAAATCAGTTGTTTAACCGACTGAGCCACCCAGGAGCCCCTAGAGACCCAGAGTTTAACCGCCTGCAAGGACAATGCGTGTTGCCCTCCGGGATTAAAGCATGTGCTGTGATTAGGGTTTGGATCAGATGGCTTCTGAGTCTTTCCCACCTCAACTGCTGGTGAACTCGGGACAGTTCATTCATCATAGAACAAAGGAGCCACCGTCTGGACGTTACGAGATACAGTGGCGTAGGAAGAGCGGATAGCAAAGCAATGTCACGTAAACACAACATTCGATGGAAAGATCTTACAATGCCTGGTGGTAATTGGATCCAGAAATAGAAGGCGTAATGTACTTAACCGGGGGTTGAGAAGGGAACCCCAGGACAGGGAGAGGCTATTTAAATTCGTTTAATTTATTAAGTTACTTTAAAAATAAAATTCTGTCACTGCTTGGCAAAACATTGTAATCAGCACCTAAGAACATAAACTCTTCTCCACTGGATATAATCACTATGAACACTTACGAGTGTTTGAATTTAAAAATAAAAATTTTTTTTAATATTTATTTTTGAGAGAGAGTGAGAGAGGACAGAGTCGAGCGGGGGAGGAACAGAGAGAGAGGGAGACACAGATTCTGAAGCAGGCTCCAGGCTCCGAGCTGTCAGCACGGAGCCCAACATGGGGCTCGAACTCACAAACCATGAGATCGTGACCTGAGCCGAAGTCGGATGCTTAACTGACTGAGCCACCTGGGCGTCCCCTGTACATCGGACTTCATAAATGGTTGAATAGTGTCCAAGTGTGTGATTGGCCCCGAATTTATTTCATGAGTTCACCTGGTTGACGTTTGCAGGACTTTCAGATTCGTCAGCGGCCGTGATGGTTGTTAGTGTCCCGGTATCTGTGTGTATGTGAGACTCAGTCCTCGGATAGAGAGAACACAGGTGTGGATTTTCTGGGTCAAAGCGTTGTGTGGGTTTGGGTGGGCATTTGCAAATGGCTTTCCAGAGAGGTGTGCGTGTTACCGAAAGTAGGGATGTCCGTTCCCTAAACTCCGGTCAGCGCTGTGTGCGATCCGACTTCGACACCATAGCTGTCTAGTGAGCATCCATATTGTGTGGGTAACTCAAGTTTACATTTCTTTTTGAGTGAGTTTGAGCATTTTAAAAACAGACTTGTAGAGGTCACGTGTGACTTTTTCTTGTGAACTGATGAACTCCTGTCCTGTCCCCAGTTTCTTGTCGACGTAGCTGGTCTTTTTCTGACAGATTGGTTGACGAGGATTACGTTTCTGTGTCAGGAAAATTAACCTTCTGTGGTTTGAATTGGAAATATTTTTCCGGGGTTGCCCTCGATCATTTAATTTTGGTCTTTGTGTTTCTTTCTTTTCTTCTCTCTCTGGCTTGTTTTGTTGAATTTCTTTGTACAGTGGTCCCTTTTCCCTTGTAAATTCTGGGTTTTGTGACTGACTTAGACCTTTCCTTTCTGCATATTTTTTTAATCACTTTTTTTGCCTTTGACCCCAGATTTCAAAAATAAATATGTAAATATTTGCCCCGGTGGGCGTTTATTTTTCCTCACACTACTGCTCCTTACCACGTTCCTCAAGTCCTGATTTCTCGTGTTTTCCTTTCTCTTGTGTTCTAGATGAATCTTGCGATTTGCTACTTCTACTAAATTTAAGCCAAATTTAGAAAATGTTGCATTTTCACAGGCCGGGGGCTCGGTTACCTTGGCTCTCTGGTTTTGCTGTGTCTCCATTGGGTGCATTGCCATCAGACAATACGTCTCTTATCCCTAAAGTTTGGAATTATTTTGTGATGGAAGTGACTTGTCCTTGTCCTTGGATCTGATTGTGAAAAAGTCTACCTTTCCGAAACCTTTTCTATGTGCGAGGTGCCCGGCCCCGTGTGTCATAGCCTCCGCATTGAACCCCCCCATTCCTGCAGGGAGGTATTTCTATGCCCTTTACAGGCGAGAAAGCAGATGGCAGGTGACAAACATTCCCCAGGATCACAGTCATGGAGCCCTGTTCCCCAGAATCTCACCTTCTTTTCTTCCAAAGACTCCTTGTCTCCGTTTCTCTGGACAGCATGTTACCCAGAAGATGCCTCCTTTTCTTCTCTCCTTTCTTTTCCTTCCCTCCCTCATCCTTTCCAAGGCTGCTGGAAGGGAGCACCTCTGGGTCCTCAGGGGGCTTGACCTCATTTGTCACCGTCACCCCCTTAGCTCGCGTTACTGTCGCGCTAACTCTGCCTGTGTCCGTTCCAAACACCAGACAGGTATCGGGTGACTTAACTGTCCACATGACCCTGTGAAGGTACTGTTGTTTTATAGATGTTTGCATAGATGAGGAAACTGAGGCTTAAGCAGGTTCATTGATTTGTTCAGGTTCCCACAGCTCCTACACAGGGATGCCGGTAAGACAGCCCGGATACTCTGGTTCCAGAATCCACATTTTCCCACTCAGCTTGTTCAGAAGGGTACCCTTGGGCTACTTGGAGAGAAGACACAGTCTCCTTCAGCTGCCCTATTTCCTGGTGTCGGAGAAGTTTTCCGAAGCATGTTCTCGAAATCGGGATCGACAGAGAGGGCTTTGGGAGTTTTATCATTGTACGTTTGTAGGGTGATATGCCGACCCCCCTCGGCCAGGCGGCGGGTGGGGGCTGGTGGGAATGTGTTTGCAGTGAAGCATACACTTCCTTCTCTCCTGGTCATTCCGTCTTGGGATCGGGGACCCATTCGCTGGCCATAGATCAAAAGCAAAATGAACACAGCCCTTGACTGGGTTCTGTTACTCAGCCCCGTCTCCCAGCTGGCTAGGTATAGTTCGGTAGAGGGGGTACTGAGCTGGGCCCTGGGTCACGTGGACACGAGTCTCCCTGATTTCTTTCACCTCCATTTCAGAATACCCGTGAGCCAGGGGATATTATTAAGTAACTTTGAATTTGCTGGAATTACCATACTAGACCTAAAGAGCGAGCTTCGGGTTGGCTCATGAGGTTTTCCCGCCGCGAACAAAGACCACGATGCCTTCCCGTCTCTGGCACCCTGCGATGATCAGAAAACCACACTGAGACGGAGCCACGTGCTCTGGTGGTACCCCGGCTGCGAGGTGCATGCCACTCACCCGAGGCTCTTCTGAAAATGCAGTTTCCTGTTCGGCAGGCCTCCTCTGTGCCCAGAGACCTGCATTTCTAGCAAGTTCTCCGTGCACGTTGATGCTACAGGTCCAGGAACTGTGTTTTGGGTGATGAGGTTCTTGGTGCCTGTGTACTTAGTAATGTTTGCGATTGTTTTTACATAAAGCGTGTTTTCTTTCTGGTTAACGAAAGGCTTCAAATGTACCTGCCGTTACAGAAGGTAGTAACATGCCAGCCATCGAGATTGAGTAGTTATGTTGGTTTCCCGTCTCTCTTTTATGAAATAAAATGCCGTGGGAAGAGCTCATTCCCTCCCACCTACCCTGTTTCCCTCTCTTTGTCACCCCTGTCCTGGGATTGATATATAGCTGCCAGTGCATGTTTTTGTACCCTCGCTGCACATGAACGAGCCACAAACCATCAGACATGTTATTTTGTGTTTCAGAATTATATTCTGGGGTGCGCGCGCGCGCACACACACACACACACACACACACAATTTGCAGACTTCCTTTTGAACTCTTGGCTGCTTCCAGGTTGCCGTGACATGTTTTAAAACCAAGAAGGACCCTCCAATGTCAAATGAAACTGGGATCTTTAGAGAGGGAAGCTTTCCTTGGGCTCATGGTAGGATTGGGGGTGCCCTGGGAGCACCGCACACGTTCGCACGTACACACGCTAAGGAAACCCTCATCCTGAGTTCTTGGTTATCTGGGGTCAAGTTCCGATGGGCACTCCGAAGCTGTTCTCTCGTGATGCTGGGTGGCCCCTTTCCTTTGCTCTGCTTTCCATCTGTCCGCTTTCCAGTGGCTTCCACGACCCAGGGACACGAGAGGGCAGCCATGGTGAGGACAAGACAGAGTGTGATGGTGGCTGATGGTCTCTTCCAGGAGATGACCTCATGCGCTGCGTGGATCTCTACAACCAGGCCCAGTCCAAGTGGTTTGAAGAGATGGTGACCACCACACTGGTGAGTGAGCAGAGATGTGTAAGCGTGTCGGCACAGGGACCCGTGCTCAGGAAGTCCTGGGCGGGGGGGGGTGCTGGCGTCCGTGAGGATGATGGAGTGGAGGTGGCCGTCGAGGTGGTCATTAGATCTGCTCTACCGCCAAGGTCAAGACCTCGACCCTGAGCCAGTCTGTGTGGATTCAGATCCTGCTTGGGCACTTCCTAGCTGTGTGGACACAGGAGAGGGTTGAGTCTTACTGTGTCCTCCTTGGCTGTCCTCTGAAGGGTCAGGGTCATCCAAGGATGCCCTCAGCCAAATGTACAGTGGTGCCTTTAGGACAAATAGCCAGGTTGTAGGACGAATGACCCTTCCCACCCCCAGAAGGATAAGAAGCACGTTTGGAGTGGGATGGGAGGTAGTAGGTACTTAGGGAGAATGGGAGGGGAGGTCCCTGCCCAAAGGGCACAGGGAATAGGCATCAGACCCCTTTTCTTTTGCCTTCCTGAGTATTTCTTGTGAAGGGAGAGCATCTCCTCCCCAGCACCCGTTGGATTGGACAGTGAAGCGTGGTTGGCACTTGGGCCATCGGGTTGGACGAGAAGGGAGGTCTTGGGCCAGGCATTATTGTCTCCACCGCCCAAAGCTATCCTCATCCATCCAGCACAGGACAGAAGAACTCTCTGCCTTCCCCACGTGTCAGCCCCCCAGAGCAGATTAGAGGCCTCCCCCAGGGACAGTGACCCAGTTTTCCTCCTGGTTAATCCCCTAATTAAGCCCCCCTGACTTACCCTCCTTCCCTGTTAATCACTTAGGCAGTGACCTAGTTGTGCCCAGAACAGCAGTCTGATCCCCTAAATTCCCAAGGTGCGGAACCCTCTAGAAGCCAGAGGACAAACCCTTTCTCTTCCGTTTCCCAATGGCCATCCCCCCCCGCTCCTTGCTTCCCCTGACCTGGTCTCTGGTCTGCACCTCAGCACCCGGAATGGACAGAGGAGGGGAGGCTGTTCCGCAGAGGCCCAGGGACAGAGTCCCAAGTGTCAGAGGCACAGAACCTCCACACGTGACCTCTTTGTCCACCTCGTCGGGGAACTAGGGCTGGGTATGCACTGGTGCAGAATCAGGAGTCCGAGCCCGACAGACCCTGCTTTGAACCCCGCTGCTCCCCCCGTAATGCCGCGCGCTTTGGGCAAGCGATGCTTGTGTGTTAAAATCATCGAGGACAATTAAGTCGCGTGTCTTGCATACAGGGCGGGCTGGGACCTGCATGGTGGGAAGGTCCCCCGAGGTGAGGGCGCAAGCTCAGGGCTGTGTGGTCTCCTCCTCGGCAGGAGCTAGAGCGGCTGGAGGCGGAGAGGGTAGAGATGATTCGACAACATCTATGCCAGTATACACAGCTGCGGCACGAGACAGACATGTTCAACCAAAGCGTGAGTTCCCTGCCCGGGGCCGGTAGGACCCACGGGGCGGGGCGAGAGGAGAGCCACCCTGCGCTGGGCTGGTGAAGGTGGTCCGTGGCAGGTGCTGGAACCCACGGGCCACATCTTGGGAGGGGCTCACGGTCTGTTCTGCACGTCCGTGTGGCTCCATCCCAAGCACGTGAGCTGGAGACACACGTGAGCTGTTCCCTTGAGGAGAGAGAAGGTCATGACCATTGAAGTACTGAAGGCCTTATCGCCTCCCCTGGCAAATGTCTTTTTTTGTTTGCTTATTCATTTATTTATTTTTTAAATGTTTATTTATTTTTGAGACAGAGAGACAGAGCACAAGCAGGGGGAGGGCAGAGAGAGAGAGGGAAACACAGAATCTCAGGCTGCAGGCTCTGAGCCATCAGCACAGAGCCCGACGCGGGGCTCGAACCCACAAACCATGAGATCACGACCTGAGCTGAAGTCGGACGCTTAACTGACTGAGCCCCCCCAGGCACCCTGAGTTTATTTATTTATTTTGAGAGAAAGAGAGTCAGAGAGAGAGAATCCCAACCAGGCTCCATGCTGTCTGCACAGAGCCCAACACGGGGCTTGAACCCACCAACCATGAGATCATGACCTGAGCTGAAGTCAAGACTCAGGCACTTAACCGACTGAGCCACCCAGGCACCCCCTCCCCTGGCAAATTTCTTACCACCTGCCTGCTCACCCCCAAAATAATAAATAACCCAGAAGTGTTGTTCAAAATCTCTAAAGCTGAAGTTCTATCTGCCATGTTCTTGGATGGTTAAGGTGGGGACAGATGGAGGAGTTCCCGGACTGGTGGCCATGGGCCACCCTGCCTGGTCACGCAGGCCTGTGGGCTGGAGGGCAGAACGGGGACAGGAGCCTGGGGCTCCCTGCTCTTGCAACCCTGCGTACAGCCGTCCCTCCCCAAGGCCTCCCTTGGGTCCCCCACGACCTTCTAGAAAGGCTACTCCGAAGGCCAGAAGGCATAAGCAGCGTGGCTCAATGGTGCTGTCCCCAGCCGCCACCTCTGACCACGTCCCTTTCTCTGTCCCTTACAGACAGTCGAGCCTGTGGACCAACTGCTTCGGAAAGTGGACCCAGCCAAAGACAGGGAGCTGTGGGTCAGAGAGCACAAGACAGGCAACATCCGCCCCGTGGACATGGAGATTTAGACGGGCATGCACGGCCCCGGGGGTCCTGCCAAGGAGAGGGGCCGGGGGGTCCCATGGAGAGCAGGTGGCCAGGGGGCTGCTGCTGAGTGCAGCTGTCCTCCCGCCCACTGTCCGGGTCTGCTGAGCTGGTGATTCCAGAAAGGCGGCCCCGCCGGGAGCTGCCCGTGTCCCCAGGCCAAGAAGACCGATCCACAGCCCTGCCCTTGTCTCCGAGGCTGAAGCCCCCCGATTCCTGTCCTGTGCTTGCTGCTCCGAGAACAGACTGAGGCTGGAACTTTATGGTCCCTGCTGCACCCTGTAGGGGTCACATCCCCACCCAGAGCTGGCTGCGTCGCACGCTTGTGTCCCCGGAAGCCCCAAGGCCCTGCCTCCAGCTGTGTGGCGGGCTTTGGAGGGTCATGGGAGAAAGGTCCCTGTCTCCAACCCAGGACGAGGGTCGGAATCGTGGATAGAAGGCACCGTTCAGCTCAACAGCCCGCACCCAGAACCTCTTGCGGCCCGCCCTCTTAGTTTTTTTTTTCCCCCCGTTGCATTCTGGAAACCCACATCCTGGCTCTTCCTTTGCCACTTTTCATCGTCTGGGGTCTTGGGAATAAGGCCTGGTTCCTCTCTACCCAGACTGACCCTGCCTGGAGAGGTCAGGACGGAACTACCTCATTCAGCACATCGGCCCCAAGTCAGAGTGTTGAGTCGTGTTTTTATATTTGGTCAGGCATCTCCTGTCAGGTCTCTGGGCTGGAAACCTTCCTCCAACCCAGCCCTCGGCTGTTTCCTCAAGGAAGCTCCCGCCCCCACCCCCTCCCGGGCTCTTACTGGGGCTGGGTCGGTCCCCTGTGGGAGATGGGTTGGGATGGGTCTTTGCCACCCCCAGAGGGCTCCCCCTGCTTGTGCGTGGGGGGTGGGGGGGTGACTCTCCAACCCCCCCCCACCGGCAACCCCCATGAGGCTTTCGCTCCCTCGTGGACACCGTGCGGACATGGCAGATGGTCCTGGCTTCCAGGCAGTGTCCTGTCACCTTGACCTCCGCTTCTGCACGTTCCAGAGCCCTGCTTGGTGCTGGTGCCCCCTTCCCCTTTTGCCACCCCCCCCACCGAATTCCTGGGAAAGCCGGGTTGGTGCGTGACTTGGGAAGCTTTCAGCCCGTCCCATTGGGTCCTCGTTCATCAGTCTCTCCCTTTATAGAAACACGGCAAACAACCTGGTGCAGCATCTAACCCTGAGAATTGGCTCCAGGGGACCCGTAGAAGTGCCCCCTGAAGGTGGGCGTGGTCACACGGCCAGCAGGGGGCAGAGTCTAGCCCAGAACCCGTGCCCTGAGAGCCCATCTTTCTTAGTTCGTTTTTCCCTTCGATTACTTTGGACGTGCAGGGTCCATACCCCGCCCCCACCCCACCCCCCAACACACACAAGGTCACGATTCTAAGAGCACAACTCGCTGGTCCCTGGGTCTCACGTGCCGGGAGTTGATGACTTCAAGTCTTTCGGCCCCTCTTTCACTGATTCAGAATTACCGCCTCACAGCTTCTAGTAGAAAGATGCTGAGTATTCTAGAGCAAGCCAGACGTTGTCGCTTTTCTTCTTGAACTGTCCCCGACCCAGAAAGGCCAGCGTGAAAGCCTTCCCCAGCACGAGAGTGTGAGAATGGGTGTGTCCCTGCCACGGAGGACCACAGCTTCCAGATCTGGGGTTGGTGCCCATGACACCAGCGACCAATTTTAGGATGTTATTTCTGGGTTTCTCTATTCAAAATGGGTGCTAGCAGTCATCGCTTTGTGGCTTAGTAAACTAATTCGTGGGTGATTTTCAAATGTTCAAAGCCAGCAAGTAGCCTTGTTACTAACACAGATATTTTGAGTGCGATACGTACGGCTCGTTGATTTTGTTTTCTCCTTCCCGTGTGAGGATTCTTGAGTCTTCCTTTGCTCCCTGGGACAGGGGGAGCTCTCTTGCCTTTTCCAGGGGAGCCTGGATTGGGCCCCGTGTGGGCCGGTCTATTTTCCGGAATCATTCTTCCCGCCCCCCCCCTCCCCCACGTTAGTACACACTTCTTTTCTTTGCTTTTCGTTGTCCTCTCCTCCTCCGTTCGTTGGGAATTTAGAGAAGGCTGGGCAGTGCGCTGAGATCTGGGGACAAGACCGGGCACGGGATCTCTTCGTTTGTGTAGACTTAGACTTTTTTCACCGGGGCTCTTGCAATTCGGCGACCTTGGCATTCACACCCAAGTACTCTCTGCAGCATTGAGGTTTCCTGAGATCCTGTTAATGCTGGTAGATCCGCGTTCATTCATTCACTCGCTCACTCGTTCACTTATCGAGCGATACTGGGCATGAGCCAGGAGGGGTGCTGGAAACGTAGCCGCATGTGAGACCGGCACTCTCTCCCCATCCCCTTTGTTCTCCACGCAGACAAGGGGCTCTTGAGAGGTCTTTCTGGACAGTGAGAGCATTGCATCTGTCCCACATTCGACCCACCTGGAGCCTGTAATGAGAACACAAACCACCGCCAGTGTGGGGTCCACCATTGGATGGCAGGTGGACAGGTGGACAGTCACAAGAGTGTAATCACCTGGTCACCAGAGCTTGCAGCCCGTATCCGACTGGGATCTCAGAGATCTCTCTTGTTTCTTGTAAATAACTCTCCTCTCTTCACAAAGAGGAATAACGAAGCCCAAGGCCGGCCAGCGAGCCCAGTGATTGAAGAGCACGGTCTATTCATGGGGCTCCTGCCCTGGGGGGGGAACTGAGCTTAGGGTGAAGTCTAGAATGTCCCAAAGCGAGCTTTGGGAGTAGCGTTCTGTCTCGTTGTTGCCGTTCTCTTTTGTTCTTGCGTTCGGGTTAGAAGAGGGTGTGGCCGGGCGTATTCGGGAGTGTGTCTGGAATGTTCCTGAGCACCTCCATTGTTCTCTTTCTCGGAACAGGTGGGTCCTTCTCCCTGCCCCCCGGGAAACATGGACGCACCTCGTTTGGTCAGTGAAAGCCAGATCGTTGAGAAAAGAAATGTAAGACAAATGGTGTGCAGAGTAAGTCGGTTTCCACGACAGTGTCTGGGAGAAATCTCTTGTTCCTTCTTTTTTTTTTTTTTTTTTTTTTTTCCTGTCGCCTTCAATCACTATTGCAAAGCACCGGCCAGCAGAGCCATAGGGTAGCTGCGATCAAGACCACGTTGGGTCTCCTTTCTACCCTCCACCCCCCTCCTGTCGAGCCAGGAGCATTTCTGCAGTAGGAGGCCCCCCTCATCGGGGCTGGTTAGCAACTGAAGCAGACGGGAACGCTGTGCATGTGCACAAACCAGGGCTTTCTAATCCCTTTGTGAGAACCAGTCGATTACTGGATGAGTGGATGGGTGCATGAACATCTCGGGCTGAGCCAAACTCCCTTCTTGGAAACACAAGCCATAAACTTCAAAGGACAGCAAAGACTTTGGCTCGTTTTAAGTGATTTCGCTTCCAGCCGTGCGTGGCCTTGACAGGGAGATCTTAAACAGGATCCTGTGCTGGTGGTCGTGTAGACAGAGAAAGCACTTTAAAGATGTGAAGTGAGGTACAGATCTGCATATTCCCCCCCCCAACCCCCTCGCTCCTCCAAGACCTACTGCCTTTTCTTTTCTTCAGGTTTATCGAGAGGTATTTGACGTAACAGTATCGGGGCTCATTGATGTGCAGTGAGAGTCCCCCCGGCCCGTGAGTTTTGACAAATGCACCACCAAAATCAACATAATATTTCTATCACTCCTGAAAATTCCCTGTGGCTCCCTTACGGTCGATCCACTCCTGTCCCCCTTCCCCCCACTCCCGCTGATGGGTTTTCTGATGCTATGGTGTTTGCCTTGTCTAGAATGTCGGGGAAACGGAGTTGCCGATGGGGCCCTCGCGCCTTCTTCCTCTCGGCTTAATGCTTTGGGTCACCCACGTGCGTGTGTCACCAGCGTGTCCCCTTGTCTCGCAGAGTAGCGCTCCGTTGCACGGGTGGGTGACCCACGGCAGCTTCCCCGCTTTTTGAAGCGAGTTGTTCGCGCCCGTGAGTGGTTTCCGGCCCGGGGTCTCCGGCTTGTTTGCACGGCTGCTTCCTGTGTCTCCCGAGGCTCCTTTTCCAGATGCCAGCTGTGCCCACAGTGGTTCTTTGTGGTCCATTTGAGGCTTTTGTGCAGAAAGGGGCCAGGGAAGAGGGGGGAAGGGGGCCTCCCACTTGTGTCACACTGTCGGCTGGCAAATCCACGCACTCCCGGGGACCCTGGCTTCAACCCCCCGCCGTGGCCCCGGGGAAGGCACTGAGCATTAGGGGGTGTGGAAAGCGAACGGACAAAGCGGGGGGTGAGAACTCGGGGCTGGCTCGTCAGCGGCCTTCCCCTGGATCTGTGTCGCTTCCTTGGGCTGCAGGTGTCCGTTCTGGTCTCCCCAGGCTCCTCCAGCTACTTCGAACGCTGTCCCCTTCTTGTCTCCAGTCCCTCACCTGACACCCGGTCGTGCCTGGCCTGGGCCCCACGGGCGCCGTCGTGCACGCTGGGGTCTGGAACCTGCCCGAGAGGGGTACCCTGGCACTTCTCTGTGTAGACGCAAAGCAGAGCTAACATTAAAGAGTTTCCTGAGCTGGTGAGAATGAGGCAGTTCCTCCCGGGCCCCTGAAGGAAGCAGAAGTCATTACCTTTTGGGTCTCGTCCGCCCATCTTTGATCGCGTGTGCTGAGGTCTTCGGGCGTGAAGAACGCGTCTCTTCCCGTGAGGTTCCTGTCACTGCCGGAGCCTCATTCAGCTGGCGGTCACATCGAGCCAGGCGTGTGCCTGCGGCCCGCTGGGTGGTGGCCAGTGGTGACGGAGTTAGGACCAAACCCCACTAACGCCGGGCAGGCTATGGGCGTGACCCCCAAGGTAATGACTCCACCAACCGTGTCTTGCTTAGGTCCTGCTCAGTGGAAGGTGAGCCCTTGAAGGCAACCAGGCACACACCCCCCCCCCCCCGCCCCCAGCAAACAGAAGACATTCCTGGGTCCAGGCCAGGTGAAGGTGTTGGCCGTGGAGCCCAAGTCTGCAGGGTCCCATGCTTCGTGGGCGCCTCTGGGTCGAGATGTGCCAGGAAGGACTCCCAACATCCCCCCCACCCCCGCGGGAGAATTTTTTTTTGTGGACGGTGAAGGACCCAATCCTGTTGCAACAGGCTTGGGTGGGAATAAGACGGGTGACGACAACCGATGGTTCGTTTTCCTTGACCCTTTAGATGCTGGCGCGTGGCCCTGTCTGGAGCCTTTCTGTTGGGAGGGTTCTCTGACGGAGACGGGTGGCGGTGGCCTTCGGATCTCTCTGTGTGCCGTTCCGGGGACATTGATCCTTGGTGTTTGAGAGACGTTTCTAGTAGGATTGCAGTGGTGGAATGCAAAAGGTCTGGGCTAGCAGGTGCCGTAATGGGGACGGTGTGACGTGGGGACAGAGAAGGAAAGCATATGGCGTCAGGGCAAGAGCACTGGACTGGCCCCACTTTGCTGCCTCATTCGTCCTGTAACCCAAAGTGAAGTCACATTCCCTCCCGAGACTTCTGCACTCCCCTGTCAAGCGGAGACTGGCCCTTTCTGGCATTGCACTCAGCAGACTGGCTCTTAGCAGCCACGTGGACCCAGGAACAGACATATAAAGGGACACCAGCCGTCCTTGGTGACGGGGGGTCCCAAATTGGCATCACTTCCCTTCCCTTCCTTTCCCTTCCCTTCCCTTCCCTTCCCTTCCCTTCCCTTCCCTTCGGAAGAGGAGATGGGGGCCGGGGGCAGGGGCAGCCCTTTCACAGACGAGCACATCAGCAAAGCCCGTGACAGTGGAATTTTCTAACAAAATAAACTTGCTTATTTGGTCTGTTTTCTGTAACTTTTGCTAAATACTTTATACATTTTTAATGTTAAAAAGCTGCGTCTCCTGCCAGCATTGCTCATCCTGGTATGAATGTGTTTACCCCACATTGTATATCCTTCCTTCCTCTGGCTGCCTAGATCAGTAAATAACATCGATGTACCATAATTTATAAGTAACACTGTTGAAACTCTGATCCCTATGGAGGCTGTAACTCGCCCTTTCCTCCGGTCCCCCGGCTGCCCCCCGCCCCGTCCCCCGTAATAGCATTTGTGTGTATTAATGCTAAAGAACTAATGTTTAAAGGGTTTAAATTTTGAAGGCGTTTGCTATATATAATTGTTCTGCATTATTATAAAGCGTTTTCAGGAAGTTAAATGCTCTCTCTCTCTCTTTCTTCCCCTCGCCCCCCCTTTGGCTCTGTGTATACACTCAAGATGCTTACATTCATCCCATGTAAAATAAACTGTCCAGAGACACTGGGGCCTGCTGGGTGACCCTCCTTCCTGGAGCCCGCTGTCACCCTCTCCTTTGTATAAATGGGCTCAGCATAACCACAGGGCACCCAGGGGTGGTGATCATTTTATGCCTGATGTCTTAGCAGAGGGCACCTAGGCACTGACCGCCCCCCCCCCCAGATGGGTACCACGATGCCAGACCCACGCACTTGGCCCTGCTCGGCCCCCTCCCCTGGTGCCTAACGTCCCTGTGGACAGAAGTGGCTCCTGGCTTTTGTTTCTCCCTCCCTCCATCCATCCATCCATCCAACCATTCATCCATGCGGTAATTACCGAGTATGTACTCTATCCCAAACACCACTTTAGGTCATGGGGACGCATCGGCGAGTGAGCCCTGCCCTCGTGGACCTGGCTTTCCAGCAGGGAGAGGCAAACAAAGAAGGTCGACATAATAACGAATCTAGCATGGCTGTGGAAGGTGCTAGGTGTTCGGGAGAAAGAAGAACAGGGCAGGGTGTGAGGCTGACAGTGGGTACGTCGCAGTATTAAAGAGGGCAGTTGGGGCGGCCTCCTTGAGAAGGCGGCATTGGATCGAAGGCAAGGAGACCCGGGTGGTGGGGGAGGCAGGTGCGGGATGGTGGACGGGGACAGCTTCTGTGGGGCTTTGCTGGTCCTTGAAGGACTCTGGCTTTCACGCCGGGGAGGGGTTTCTGAGCCAAGGAGCACACGGCCTACTTCATGGCTGTGGGGCTGGCTTCACAGCCTGCTGGGGACAAGGACAGAAGCAGGGACCAGACCGGTGACCGTGCCTGCAGGAGGTGGTATCGTGGAAGTCAGGGAAGTCGTCAGGGGCCGGATGTGCCGGCACACTGGGGTGGGGTGTGACAGGTGCTGACGGGACAAGACGGCCCCAGGACTCCAGTCCAAGCCACCGAAAGATGGACAGCCATTTAGTGCAACAGGGGAGCCGTGGGAGGGCCGCCCGGACACCCTCTCCACACCCCCTTTCCGGGCACCAGTGCAGATGGGGGTGCCGGCTCCAGTTCCAGGACAAGCGAGGGAAGGTCATCTTGTCCTTCAGCTCCAAAGAAGCGAAGGTAGGAGTTGGGGGTGGCATGAGTGTGGCGGCCAGGCCCCCGTGAGCGGCCAAGATAGAGCTCCTGGCTCCGGGAGGGACCGACCCGGCCTCTGGGAAGAGACCGCTTTTTTCCGTGGAGGCAAGGCCGGGATGGGGAGACACAAACGGAGGTCCTCTGGTTGGGGGGCCGGCCTCCTCCCCAGCACCCTCTGGGGCTCGAGGAGAGTTTATGGCCCCAGCTCAGACTTAACAAACCCATTCACAATACATCATCTCCAACAACTTGTTTGACTAAGGCGCATACGCATAAACTCTCCCTCTGATAGAAGATGTTTATACAGGTTTTCAAACAAACCCCCCAGGTCATGACCCCTCTCCCAACAGCATCAACACAGCTGCCTGTGGTCTTTTCCACGCGGCGGGGCCCTCCTGGGTACGACAACCTGAGGAATGTGGACCCGAAGTACCAGGCTGCTTCCCACCTGGTTCTGGCTCCTTCCTCCTTGGCCTTGGCCAGGGCAGAAGGCCCCAGGGCGGAGGGGGGGGTCTCTGACTGCCTCCTGTGTTAACCCAGGGCCCTGTCTCCTTGCCCACCACCTCTTCTACTGCCAGGGCAACCCCAGCTCTTGCAAAAATGGAGCTTCTTAGCCCCTCACTCAGGCCTCCTTGGGAAAGGAGGTAGTTGCAATATAACAAAAAGACCCCGAACAGAGAGCCTGGCAGACCAGGGCTTTCCTTCCGGCTTTGCCGTTTAGCAACGTGTGACCCAGGCAGGCTACATGCCCTTCTGGGCTCCATTTCCTCCCTATAATATGCCTCTCCTGATCCGCAGGCCCCACGCGGACAGGCCCAGCACGAACAGGCATTTCTAATCACCTCCCCCATCTGGTTCAAGGGCAAGAGGTGAAGCCTGTGGCCTCACTTTCATGGGCTGAGGTGGATTGGTTTGTTGGTTGGTTTTTGAGTTTGGTGACTGTCCTATTCCCAACTGCTCTTGAGAACAAATGCCTCGCTATGGGATAGTGAAGTTCTAGGAAAAAAAAGAAAGGCCTTCCATTACGAAATCACATGCGCTCACAAACTGGTGGGAAAAAATAGTAAGTAAACACAGAGACACACAGAAACACCCCCAACATTAAGGCCTCCTGAGAAATCCTCTGGAACCCCAGGGGTCAGCACTGAAAAATCTGGTAACACTGGGCCGTCATCTCGGATGACCACATTCACATGGCTTTGACCACAGGCAGCCCCTTCTGTGTGTGGTACAGGCCTCACCACCTGTCTTGTCCCTGATTCACCTGCTTCGCTCACTTCCTCCACCTGCTGGCCCCTGAAGGCAGTCTACGTTTTGATCCCTGTTGCAGATGAATAAGAAGTAACATGAATTTAGCACTGACTGTGTGCCAGGCTCTAACTGCATTGCGTGTATTAACTCATTTTAGCCTCAAAATAACCATGAGGTAGATACTGTTTTTATGCCTTGTCACTCAAGGAATATTCACCGAGAGCCCAAACCTGCCAGGCACCATTCGGGCAATGGCAATGTGGCTGAGAACAAAACAGAGAGAATCCCTGCCTTCACGGAGCTTTCGTTCTGGTACAGGCATAGCACACGGGATCATTAAAAGTGAATCAGGAGGTGTACCTGCAAGGGAGGAAAATAAAGCAGGGTCTGGGGCATGCAGACGGCTGGCAGCGGGGTGCGTTGTTGTAAATAGTCAGTCCAGCTTGCTGAGAAGGTGACATTTGAGGAAAGCCCTGAAGGAGGTGAAGAATTTGAGGAGCACTGTAGGCACAGAGAGGTTAAGAAACACGCCTAGGGTCACACAGCTAGTAAGTTGCAAAGCTGGGGTTTGAACCGGGGCTGGCTCCAGAGCCTGGCTTTTAAGGGTTGCGGTATAGGGCCCAATGCAAGATGCCACTCCTGTCCCTGGGACCTTCAGAGTTTGGGGTGGGGGGAAAGACAGGCCGTGAGCCTCATGGCTTCTGGAAAGCTGGAGTCGAAGAGGAGGCGGAGGGACGGACAAGGGGCAGCAGGGAAGGCCAAGGCTTTGGCTCTGAGGTTTCTGACCTCCTGCCCTGTCCTCCCAGAAGGCCGAGATGGATTGGCCACCTGCTGTCAGCTCTTTATTTTAATCTTGGGGGGGGGGGTCTTGGAGCTTGCACCCCGCCCCCACCCGATCCCGGCCCCTCCTCCCTCCCAGTGCTGGGGTGAACCCGCCACACGGCCTCTCATCTGCCAGCACCTTCTCCTCTGCCTCCAGCAGCACCCGCCTCTGCAGCCAGGAGACCGCGTCGCTCCCACCCAGCCGCCCGGCCTCACCCATGGGGAACAGCAAAAGCGGGGCCCTGTCCAAGGAGATCCTGGAGGAGCTGCAGCTGAACACCAAGTTCACAGAGGAGGAGCTGTGTGCCTGGTACCAGTCCTTCCTGAAGGACTGTCCCAGCGGCCGCATCACGCGACAGGAGTTCCAGAGCATCTACGCCAAGTTCTTCCCCGAAGCCGACCCCAAGGCCTACGCCCAGCATGTGTTCCGAAGCTTCGACGCCAACAGCGACGGCACCCTGGACTTCAAGGAGTATGTCATCGCCCTGCACATGACCTCCGCGGGCAAGACCAACCAGAAGCTGGAGTGGGCCTTCTCCCTCTACGACGTGGACGGCAACGGAGCCATCAGCAAGAACGAAGTGCTGGAGATCGTCATGGTCGGTCTCCAGCGCCCCGTGGTGGGACCGGGGTCACGGGCTTGGGGGGCGGGGTCAGGGCCCCGGCCGCCGCTGCCGCCCCCGGGGTGTGGGGGTGCCCCGACGGGGGCCGGGCCGGCAGGTGGAGCGGGGATCCCAGCTCTGGGGCTCAGGGGTGCTGAGTGCACGGGAGGAGGGGTCTCCAGGGTTTCTTCTCTCCCTTCCTTCCTTCCTTCCTTCCTTCCCTCCCTCCTTCCCTCCCTCCTTCTTCTTTTCTTCTTTCCTTCCTTCCTTCCCTCCTTCTTTCCTTCCTTCCCTCCCTCCTTCTTCCTTCTTTCCTTCCTTCCCTCCCTCCTTCTTTCTTTCCTTCTTTCCTTCCCTCCCTCCTTCCTTCCTTCCCTCTTTCCTTCCCTCCTTCTTCCTTCCTTCC
>NC_064814.1:54525145-54525265 GCF_023721935.1 Panthera uncia
TTCCTTCCCTCCCTCCTTCCTTCCTTCCCTCTTTCCTTCCCTCCTTCTTCCTTCCTTCCTTCCTTCCCTCCTTCTTTCTTTCCTTCCTTCCTTCCCTCCTTCCCTCCCTCCTTCTTCCTT
>NC_064814.1:54525275-54606772 GCF_023721935.1 Panthera uncia
CCCCCCCACAAATACCCCTTTGCTTTGTTATGCCCTCGTCTGTCCTGGGGAAAGTGCCAAGAAAACCTCAATCACCAAGATAAATAATATTTTGGGGCAATCATTTAAAAATAGAAACGAATATTAAAAAGTCCATGATGAGCAGAGTAGTCAATAGTCAGGATCAGACCCCGCCTTTGTAGGAACTGACCTCACTCTCAGCCTGGCCCTGGTTCTGATAAAAAGTTATGTTTATAAAGGGCCCATCCGCTGTAGCTTGCGGATTATAGTTTATTTTTTTAATGTCGTGTTAAAATATCACTTATCGTGACAATCGAGGTGTTTTTCCCAGGACTGTCCGAAATCTTGTACCCAAACTGCGTTCTTCACCTGCCTCACCCTGTCCCCACCCGTGTTGCAAAGCATCCTTGACAATGCAGTTGCCAAATAAAATACAGGATGCAGGACTTCATCTGAGTTGCAGATAAAGGGGAATACTGCTACAATACGATTATTCATGTATCTGAAATGCAAATGTAACTGACTGTTATGTATTTGAACTCCTAAGTCTGGCAACCTGCCTTGATAAATACCATACCGTCCCTCCCCCTGTTGCGTGGCTGTATCTGGTCCCCTGGCAACGTACCCGCCCATGTACACATGCATTTTGCACTCTCTAAAAGCGACACTCCAGGGAATGAACACGTATTTCTCTAGGCCGTTCCTCCTGTGGTTTTCCTTCAGCCCCTTGACTTATGCATTCAGTCGCTGAGCCTGACTCTAATGGCCCGGACCCCGCTCAGCCTCCGGATCACGCTCCCCTCAAGGTCTCCAGCATGCAAGACTGGGACGTGAACTTGATGCCAAAGTGGCCGGGGTGCGTGGGGAAGACCGGTGACTCTGAACCGTGCTCTCGGGGAGCAGAGCCAGGGCGGTGGGCCTCCAGCCTAGATCTCGCTCTCTTCCAGAATCTCCTCCATGGTGTGGGTCAGGGTGAAGTCTCCCTCGCTGCTCTCGGACAGGCTGCTGCCCCGGGGCCAGGCCCCGTGTCCCCGCGGCGGCCGAGCGCCCAGCCCCCCCAGGCCCTGCATGGCCAGGTGCAGGAGCTGCCCACCGCCCGGCGAGGGCTGCGGCTTCTGGAGCGTCCCCTTGCCGTCTGCCTGGGACAGCTTCTTGGGACATTTCCCCAGGAATCGGAAGTTCTTCTCTAGGGCCCAGGCCCTGCAGCCGGAGTGGCGGGCGAGCAGGAAGCGGACCCAGTGCTTGCGCAGCTCAGCCTTCACCTGCCGGGGTGGGGGTGGAGGGGAGAGAGGGCGGGTCACTGCCCTGGAGTCACTCTGCCGTGTGTGTGTGTGTGTGTGTGTGTGTGTGTGTGTCCTCTCGGTGATTATTTACTGCGTGGCTCCTATGTGTCGCCGCTGGGACACTTACCTCCTAACTGGGGATGATGAGCAGACAGAAGAAACTGAGAAGCACAGGACGCTGAGCAGGACAGTGGGGCGAGGGGGCAGAGCTTTGAGATACGGTGTTCTGGAAAGGACTGTGTCAAGGCAGCACAGGACACGTGCCTGGCGGGCAAGGTGCCCCCTCGAGAAGACAGAGGCAGCAGCAATGAACAGGGAGGGGGAAGCGGGTTTTGCTGTCGAGAAGCTCCCATTCTAGTGGGTGAAAGGGGGCCTGGAAATTCCACCAACTCCTAAAGCCGAGAGAGAACCGTCTGGCCCCTGCCCTCCTCCTTTCGAGCCCCTTTCCAAGGCTTGCAAGAATATTAATAAGAAAAGCCATCATAGTTACCAGGTGTGGGGCTTTTCCCAGGAGCTCAGCAAGCCCAGGGCAATACTATAGGGCAGGGACAGATATTATTCCCAATGTACAGATGAGAAAACTGAGTCTCAAATAGCTACGGTGCCCTGATTGACTCAGGGTTGGGTTGTGAGCTTTTCACTCATCCCAACACCTTTTCCCACTGGTCTCAGCTGCCTCCTGCTCCCCCTGCTGGGTGCTCAGAGTACAAATTTGTCCCAATACGTGCCCGGCACTGCACCCACCCCGCCCCACGGCACCATCACACGACCCGCCACCTCCAGCGGGGACAGCAGGAGGCTAACCCCGGCCTCTCCGGAACCTGGCTGGCCGCTCCGGAGACGTACCTCTCCATTGGCAAAACAGTACTGCAAAGCCACGAGCAATCCCTGTAACAAAAGGAGGAGGCGGTGAGAGGTTTGACTCAGTCAAAGGTGTCTGAGAGTCCCCTGGAAAGCCCAAAGGCCCGCCAGTCCATGGAGCTTCCAGAAGAGGCAGACAATCACAATGCTAGCACTAACCAGAGGTGTCATCCGGGTTATGTTAACCTGGATTTCGTGGGGGTCTCTTCTCACTTTGACCCCCACCCCTCACATCAGCCCAGATGTTCGCTTAGATGCTTACAGGTGAATGACGATGGAATCCCAAAGACCCTATATTCTTCATCCAGTTGTACAAATATTGTACAAGACCGCCGTCCCACGTCTACTTGCCCACAGTGAGCCTCGGCTGTTTTGGGCCTGAATTTCATTCTTTCCTTTTGGGAGCTCACCCTCCCCTATTCCCCGGGCTTCTGGGAAGGCTGCCAGTCACGGTCCCCACGTTCCAGGATGGTCATCACCACAATAAACCAGCCCAAATGGGCATAGGGCCCAAACAGGGCCAACTGAGTTCTTTTCACTGGGAACGGAAAAATGGGTTCAACTCTCTTCCCTGTGTTTGCCAACTGCATCCTGTCCAAGGAAGCCTGGAGATGCTCATGAGTATCTACCCAGCTGCATGGAGGGGGCCTGTCCAAGGATGATGCCAACAGAGAGAAAAGCAGAGGCTGGAGATGGTAAGATTTACAATTTTTGTTGGAGTACCTGGATCCAGCTATGCCTGATGCTGAAACTTTCACTTATGTGAGATAAGAAATATCCCCTTCTCTTGTCAGAACATTTGTTTTCAAAAGGTAGATTGGGGCGCCTGGGTGGCTCAGTGGGTTGGGCATCCAACTTCAGCTCAGGTCATGATCTCAACGTTTGTGAGTTTGAGCCCCGTGCCGGGCTCTGGGCTGACAGTTCAGAGCCTGGAGCCTTCTTCAGATTCTCTCTCTCTCTCTCTCTCTCTCTCTCTGCCCCTCCCCCACTCACACTCTTCTCTCTCTCACTCAAAACTAAATAAACATTAAAATTTTTTTTTTAAAAAAAAGAAAAGATAGGGGTGCCTGGGTGGCTCAGTCAGTTGGGCGTCTGACTTCAGCTCAGGTCATGATCTCACGGTCCGTGGGTTCGAGCCCCACGTCGGGTTCTGTGTTGACAGCTCGGAGCCTGGAGCCTGCTTCGGATTCTGTGTCTCCCTCTCTCTCTATCCCTATCCCTCCCTGACTAGTGCTCTGTCTCTCAAAAATAATAAATGTAAAAAAAAAAATAAAAAAATAAAGAAAAGATAGATCATTTCATGCCAGTGGTTTCTCATCACGCTTAGATAAAATAATAGCTCCTCACCACAGAAGGGACTAAAGGCGACCTGGGCTCTGTGTCTGTGTCGCTGACTTGATCTTGTGCCCTGTTTACCCTTAACCACTGTTTTCCAGCCACACCGGCCTTCTGGTTCCCTCCAGCATCTCAAGCTAATGTATTAGTTACCTGTTGCCATATAACTTGGTGGATCAAAACAGTAAAGATTTATCACCTCACATACTTACTATGGGCCAAGAATCTGGCAGTGGCTAAGCTGGGTATTTTGGCTCAGGGTCACCGTTCAAGTTACAGTCAAGATGTTGGATGGAGCCTTAGTCTTCTGAAGGCTTGACTTGCTTCCAAGATGGCTCACACGCCTGGCACGTTGGTGCCGGTGGGTGGTAGGAGGCCTCAGTCTCCCCCACAGCTGCTTGAATGTCCTCATGACACGGGGGCTGGCTTCCCCCAGAGTGGGGGTTGATCCAAGGGAGCAAAATAGAAACTACAACCCCTTGATGACGTGGCCTCCAAAGCCACACACAACTTCATGTCCACAATACGGTCACACAGGTCAACCCTATTCCATACGAACGGGGACTCTGCGGGGCCGTGAGCACCAGGAGGAGACGATCCTTGGGGGCCATATTGGAGACTGACTAGCATGACTCATTCCTTACTGAGGTCCTTTCACACTTTCTGTCTTCTGGACCCTTCTTCTCTCAACTCTCTGCCTAACTGGCTTCTCAAAATCCAGGTCTTAGCTCAAATATCACCAGAGCTGTGGGCTCTCTAGTTTATATTCTTTGTGGCCCGAGAATTATATTGTTACTTGCCAGTCAACTTGGCTATTATCTGTCCTTCCCTGCCCCTGCCCCAGCAAGGCTGGAATCTTTTCACGGCCAGATCCCCAGCACTGGAAACAAATGTCTGGCACATGAGAGGAGCTCAATCATATCCATAAAAGGAATACGTGAATGAGTGAATGAGTGAATGAATGAATTGGATTTCTGTAACTTACTCCTACAGGAGTCTTGCCTTGTACAATGTCAGACGATTTCTAAAATAGGACAGGACAGTTTCCTTTCTGTTGTCTCCCTAGTCATTTGTAAAGAATTGTGGGGGCCCCTGGGTGGCTCTGTTGGTTAAGCATCTGAGTCTTGACTTCGGCTTAGGTCATGATCTCATGGTTCATGGGTTCGAGCCCTGCATCAGGCTCTGTGCTGACAGTGCAGAGCCTGCTTGGGATTCTCTCTCTCTCTCTCTCTCTCTCTCTCTCTCTCTCTCCCTATCTCTCTGTTCCTCCCCCTCTCAAAATAAATAAGTAAACATTAAAGGAAAAAAAAGAATGGTGGACACAAGGGTCCCAGTAAAAACAATAGGCCACCTTCACGCAGCACTTCCCTTTCCAGAACATCTCTGTTGGGGAAGTCTCAGTACAGGGATACTGACTTGATGTTGGAAAATTTTTCTGGATTCACTGCTCAACTGCCAGAGGTCTGGAATCAAGGCTACTCGAGCTCATGTTGGTCTTCCAGCATTTTCTGACTCCTATGCTTCCTCATGTGATAACCACCCGAGCTGAGCTCCCTGCCACGGCTTCCCGCCCACCATGACATGAGGGTCTAGGGGGCCTGGACCGTGTGTCTGAAATACTGGACCTCCATACGTGTGCAGGACCCAAGCACTTGAGTGTTTATGGGAGGAACCTTGTAAAAAGCCAGGACTCACAAGCAAAGGACACATTTCCAACTGAAGAGTGAAGGTCACAGGGCAGGCTGACTCTCCCATCTCTGTTGAGAACATTTCTCCTACCCCTAGTGGCTGGTAAGGGGGGTCTGGTACTGGGAAAGGAGCTGACATTGTAAAGGAATTATAACATGTTGCCCTGGTTGGGGGGGGGGGGAGGGGAAGTTTTTATGCTTTCTTATGGAAGCTAAAAGTCTAGCATGCTGGCTATCCCGATGTCACTTTGGACTCTGCCCGTCAGTGCGGGATTTTCTTTCTCTTATGCACCCCATATTCCATGGCTATAGCTCCTAAACAGGGGCACAGTGGGACCAGTTTATCACTGTCAAACACACAAGTTCATTGGAGGCTCACAGCCGCCCGGTGCAGTTAGCAGGGCTGGTCATGCTTGCCTCTGGACATATGATATCAGAAGGGTGTTAGAATTCTCACAAATGACTTGGCTAAAATAGGATTCCACATCACAAACATGTCCTTCACGTCTTCGGGTTCTTGGGTCACCATTTTAGGAGCCTCCTGGCGTCCAGTTAACTCTCCTTCCAGATAAAGCAAGTGAGAAGGGAGTGGTCCCACAGAAGAGACAATGCTCACTCCCAACGTGACCACCACTGGGCAGTCTTCCCAAAGATCCCTTGAAGGTGAAACTCTCTAAAGATGGACGCTTGGGGGCGCCTAGATGGCTCGGTCGGTTGAGCTTCTGACTTCGGCTCAGGTCATGATCTCACAGTCCGTGGGTTCAAGCCCCGCGTCGGGCTCTGTGCTGACAGCTCAGAGCCTGGAGCCTGCTTCCGATTCTGTGTCTCTGTCTCTTCCCGCCCCTCCCTCACTCCCTCTCTCTCTCTCTCTCCCCCTACTCTCTCTGTCTCTCAAAAATAAACATTAAAAAATTTAAAAAAAGAAAATAAATAAGCACTCGGAAGAGTGAAGGACCCTCCAAGCAGCTGCTAGGTTCATGCCAATTCCTGCCGATGCACTGAGATGGGACCCACCGGATTTGCTCCCACACCTCTGCCCACCCACACTCTCACTTCTGCCTGGCCACAGGGAGGGGAGCCGTGCAGGGGTGCTCAGAAGGAGGGAAGTCTCTGCGCATGCACAGACCCTCTCAGTGTGCTTCCTGCCCCAGTCTGCAGGGCCACCCTGGTTCCTCACGTCCCTCAGCAGGTGCAGGGTGAAGGGCAGAGCTCCAGCTGTAGGACCAAAGGATCCAGCGTGGTGGCCAGTGTCTAGAAATGGTCCCAAAGATCTCTCCCCTCCCTGTAGGCATATGCTACCGCTCACAGGAAGTGTTAGACCTGGTTTGTCCCCTCCCCTCGAATCTGGGATGACCTTGTGACTCTTTCTGCCAGTACAACATAGTGGAAGAGATATCCTGGGATTTCCAAGCCTACACCTTAGGAGGGTTGGAAGTGTCTACTTTCTCCCTCTTAGAACATTTGCTTTGGGGATGCTCTGAGAGGCCAGCTGCCCGGTTAGGAGATGCCCAAGATACATGGAGGAGAGCTGAAGTTCTATGATTAAGAGCCTCTTTGGAGCCCCAGCCAACAGACCGTGTCAACGTCCAGCTACGTGAATGGGTCATTTTGGATGTTCTGACCCAACCGAGCTTTCAGATGTGCTCAGCCCCATTCAAAACCTGCATGTATCCAAAGTATCACCCTGCTGAGTCCAGGTGGCCCAGCTTATAGATTCATTAAAGATAACACGGTTCCTTGCTTTAAGCCATGAAGTTTTGGGGTAGTTTGCCACATAGCAAATGATGGCTCCCTTGCCAGACGGGTCTGATAGGCTGATTCTTCCTCAAAATCTTCCATAGCTCCCCAGGGCTGTCTGGTCTTCAGACGGCCTTGAGTGTGTGAGATCCCTGGTTCGTATGACCAATCGAGCCCTCAGAGGAAGAAAGACCATCAAATACTAACTGACAGAACAGCTGTCGCTTCTTGCTTTGTTGTTGATGTCTCTAATTTGGGATTACCTTTTTTAAAAAATTCTCTTATTTATTTTTGAGAGACAGAGACCGAGTGCAAGCAGGGGAGGGGCAGAGAGAGAGAGGGAGACACAGAATCCGAAGCAGGCTCCAGGCTCCGAGCTGTCAGCACGGAGCCCGACGCGGGGCTGGAACCCACGAATTGCAAGATCATGCCCTGAGCTGAAGTCGGATGCTTTAACAGACTGAGCCACCCAGGCGCCCCTGGGATTACCTTTTAAAGAAGATTAAACTGAACAACATAAAACCCCAAATTATTAAAGCTTAGCCATTGAAATCCCCCAAAAGATTGAAATAACTTAAACATGGTTTCATAATGAAAAAAAAAAAAAAAAAAAAAGGTTAGCAATGGGTCCTGTCTCAGCTCAGAGCCACAGCTCTAACAGGAGAGAGGAGCCATCATCCAGCTGCCCAGACCGCATGCCCCAGGCTGTGTCCCTGGCCTTTGGTGAGCCTGCAGTGGGCTGGCACATTCTCCCTGCTCCGTCCTGGAATCTTAGCACCTGGCTCCACCTGGTGGCAGTGGCTTTAAGACTGCGATGCAGAGGGGTGCCTCAGTGGTTCAGCTGGTTCAGCGTCCGACTTCGGCTCAGGTCACTATCTCGCGGTTCGTGGGTTCGAGCCCCGCGTCGGGCTCTGTGCTGACGGCTCGGAGCCTGGAGCCTGCTTCGGGTTCTGTGTCTCCCTCTCTTTCTGCCCCTAGCCCACTCACACTCTGTCTCTGTCTCTGAAAAATGAATAAACCTTAAAAAAAAAAAAAAAAAAAAAAAGCCTGTGATGCAGGGATTGGGGGGGGCGTCTGAATCTGACATCAAGCCTCTCAAGTGAAATTTCCATTATTGTACTTTTCAACTCGGAATTTTTCCAGATTGGTTCTTTTTTAATATATATATATTATATATATTAATATATATATATAATTTTTTTATTATTAAAAAAAATTTTTAACGTTTATTCATTTTTGAGAGACAGACAGAGTTAGAGTGTGAGTGGGGGAGGGGCAGAGCGAGAGGGAGACACAGAATCCGAAGCAGGCTCCAGGCTCCGAGCTGTCAGCACAGAGCCAGACACGGGGCTCGAACCCACAGACTGTGAGATCATGACCTGAGTAGAGATCAAGAGTCAGACACTCCCTCAACTGCGCCACCCAGGCGCCCCCAGATTGGTTCTTATCTTATCATTTCTCTCTCTGTGCTGAGATTTCCTGATCGATACATCTTTGTCTTCATACATACATTTACTTCCTTAAACATGGTTTCTTCCAATCCTTTGAACATATATTTTTTAAAGATTCTATTTTTAATTAATCGCTAGCCCCAACGTGGGGCTCAAACACACAACCCTGAGACTGAGAGTTGCATGCTCTACGAACTGAGCCAGCCAGTCACCCCCGAACATATTTATAATAGCTTCGTCTTTGTCTAAGAGAATTCTCAGCAAGTTGCTATGGACTGATTTTCTTTTTCCTGAGTACGTGTCATACTTTCCTGTTTTTGTACTTTCCTTTTTGTGTTCAAAACTGGAAGTTTTAGATCATATATTGTAGCAGCTCAGGAATCTGGTTCCCTACTCCCCACTCCCTGGGTGGTTGCTGGTGTTTTGTTTGTTTAGTAATTTGCCTGGACCGCCAGTTCTGTGACATCTTTCTCTCCTGGGGCACACAGCCACTGATGTCTGTGCTCCTTTCAAAAACTTTTGGTTTTGTGTGTAAGCCTGGCCTCCTGGCCCCGACTACTCACTGATTGGTCAGAAGTTGTGCTCACCCACCTGAAGCCAAGAAAGCTTACACACCCTTTGACAACGGATCTGCGTGTGGCCTGGGGGGCCAGTTCCAAGTTTAGACAGTTTATAAGTCTTCGGTGGCTTTTATTTTTCACCTCCTGTGCCTACTGGGTGTGTGTGTGTGTGGGAACTCAGCCAGCAACGTGTCGATATCCTCTCTGGTCTCTCCCGAGTGTGTGTGCAACCTTGTCCATGTACACAAGCCTCCAGCCCCCCAGAGAGATATGTAGAAGCTGATCAAGGCTCATGACAGGTGTCTCATTCCTCAGATCCCCCTGTTAGAATTCTGGCTAGCTCACCAGGCTGTTTCTCGTCCCAGTTAGGACCACCATGTCAGCCTATGATATTGTCATTCCTCGATCGTTTGCCACTGAGATCACTGCTGTATCTGACAATGGCCAGGGGTGTGGGCTTTTTCCACTTTCCGATTGATCTACATTGGGTCAGCCCCTCTCTGCAGTGAAGTTCCTTACTGACGGAGATGAGGTCGGAGAACAAACACACTCGAGGCTAAACCAACAGACCCCACTGTTCTCACTCAGCTTCAGTCATTTTTCTTGAGTAAACCCTTCCCAACCTTTTGTATGCCTTTGGCTGGATTCCACGGTGCTCCAATTTTATTGTTGCTTTTGGGGGAGGGTATGTGCCATAAGTCTCTCTTCTCCATTCCAGAAGTCCTGCCCTATATTAGCATTTTAGAATGATTAGTCCTGAGACCACTCTATGGGACCTCTGCTGCCAACATTACTTATGGTGGTCACTTGCATTCATGGCCTTGGCTACCGAGCCATGCCTCTCAGTATCGGTGCCCCTGTGTGGTCTCCTCCCCTTCAGTCCAGGCTGGGTCTGGGATTTGCTTTAAATGTTAAAACACACTGGAAGTGTCAGGCTTAGGCATATAAAAGGCCTGGAAGTCCCTGTTTTTGTGCCCTTCGGAGCCCTGAACTGCCACGTAAGAAGTTCCAGCTTTCCTGCAAGGAGGACCACGGAAAAAGAACATGTAGTGAGAGAGAAGCCCTAAGACGATACAGAACTGAGGAATGTAGCTGGCAGTGAGAAATGAAGCCCCAGAAATTCGACCCAAATGAAGCCACTCCAGCCACGTGAGCCTTCCCGGTTCAGGCACCAGACATATGAGTGGCGAAGCATCTTGGAAGTTCCAGCCCCGGGAGGCACGTATGGAGCAGAGGTGAGCCATCCCAACTGTGCCCCACCTGGAATCCTGGTCCCCAGAATAATGAGAAATAATAAAAATCATCACTGTTGTGAGCAACAGGGTAATGATTAGCCCATTTAAGGAATGGATACCCAAAATATCCAGGTGAAGGAAACACGGCTGGCCTTTTGGCTCTCGTTTCAGCCCCATCTGACACATCTTGACATGTCTGTCTAGGTTCAAGAGCCTCCTGGTCTCAACTCACTGGTTCCTACCAAGTGGTGTTATATTCTGAGTGTGTCACCTGAAGCATAAACAACGTTCGTTTCATACAGTGCCCTGCGGAGAATCCAGCAAAAATAGACACTTAATGAAAGGCTTCGCGTTGATACTCACGGTTAATATGGTTGTGAGAGACACCAACTCTTACCGCCCAGGAAACAGAGCACTTTTTGCTTCTTAGTCACTGAGTCACGCTGGCAGGATCAAGGCAATGCTTTTGGTCCGCCCACTCTTCCAGTGCCAAAGGCCCTCTCATAGAGCCCACTGGCACTACGGCTTCATTTACATCCGTGGGCTTTCTCAATTCTGAGACTGCTGGGGTCAAGAGCATTTTGTTTTCACCACAGCACAGGAATCCTGGTTCAGACGCCTACTTACATGGAAGGAGCTCAGAGTCAACTGAACGAAGAGTCGTATAAGTTTTGAAAATCCTTCGACTTGATCGTCAGTGATGAAAGAGAAGAGAATCTCGTGAACGCCCAACAAAGGAATGAGGACCAGCGTTGACTTTGCCAACCTGCAAATGAAAACCAACAACACTGTCACGAGGACCACATTGGGAAGAGGCAACGTTTCCCGCTCTTCTGTGTGTGACTTTATGGTAGCTCTTATCCTACTGCTAAATAGTTGACCTTCCAGTTTGTCTCGTTGGCTACACATGGGATGTCTTGAGGGCCAGTGTGGTCTTCGTTACTGATGCACCCCTCCACCTGACTCGTGGCCAGACGTTCAGAAAATAAACATGAATTGAGTGAATGGGTGAATGGATGGATGAATTCTCCTATATAGATTATGATGTGTCTATCATCATCTATAAACATCAGATTATGTTTTGCCTGATGGATAGATTTCCATGTGCATGGCTGTCACCTTGGGACACTACAGCACTACCACATTTGACAGATTTCCTATTACCTGATTACCTGGCTAGCAGGTGCCTCTCTTCCTTTCTCTATTCAGGACTTCCAATGTCAGTGCTTTACTGAACCTGAGAAGGGAAAGAAACTGACATGTCTGGGGTCCCATAGCTACTAAGTGACAAATCCAGGCCTGGAAGTAAGATTTCTGACCTCACACTCACACCCTTCACATTCCATGGAGGGCTTGACCGTTAGCCTCCATGCTGCCCCTCAGCCCCAAGACGGCAAGGGCTGCAGGAAATGAGAGACTGATCCTCCTCATAAAAAGTGCTGTGTGGAAGCTCCTGTTGTATATACTCTATGTAAAAAAGACAAACATTCCTTTGTACCACTCACGTGCAAAGTGCACAGCTGGGGCCCAAACATTCCATACCACATACCGGTGGTTCCCAAACATGGTTTACCGTTAGAGTTCCTTAAGGAACTTAAAAAGGTAGATGATAGATGGATAGATGGATGGATGGATGGATGGATACATAGATGGATAGACAGATAGATAGATAGATAGATGGATAGGCAGATAGATGGTAGATAGATAAATAGATAGACACATTGATGATAGGAAGATAGATAAATGGATAGATATACAAGAAGATAGATGATAGATGGATGGATGGATGGATAGATAGATGGATAGACAGATAGATAGGCAGATAGATGGTAGATAGATAAATGGATAGATACGTTGAAGATAGGAAGATAGATAAATGGATATATATATATATATATATATATATATATGAAGATAGGTGATAGACATATAGATAGATAAATGGATGGATGGATAGATAGATAAATGGATGGATGGATAGATAGATAGATAGATAGATGATAGATAATAGATAATAGATAGAGCCAGCTAGCTTCCTGGGCCCTGGTATTGACCTCCTGAGTCAAAACCTCTGGATGTCTGGTCCTGGGAATGTGAATTTTTAAGGCATTCCTCATGGGATTCTTATAAGCAGCCACATTTGGGAACAACTGCTTTTCAGTACTGAGATTAATTTAAAACCAACTACATTAGCAAAAGTGACTCATATGCAGGGTACAAACAGAGCTACTGTCTTGTATACACACATTGGAAAAAAAGAGTTTCATCGTAATGACTTTTAGCCCAAATCACTTGTCTTAAAGGGCCAGACTTGGAGAAATCTCTCCCCTGCCGAAGGCCATGGACTTAAACATGTCGGAATGTCAGCAGCTCCTGGGCAGTATCCTCAGGAAGGTTTAACTGTGCCCAAGAGAAAGTGCTTAGTATGGATCCTGTACCCGTGAGAGCCATTCAAGTGTAATGTTATCAAGAAAACAAGAAAACCCTCACCTTTGTGCCCCGAAAAGACCTAAAGCCCATTAAAGAGCAGAGGGGACGCCCCCCGGGCCCGTGGTCAAAAGATATTTGTGTTTTAATTTCCAGGAGTATTTTTAAAATGCTTGGGTCAGACAATGGCGAAATGGTGGCCACAGGGTGTATCTGTCCTGCAGACGGTTTTTACTTATGCGAAGAGGGTGATTTTTGTTATTGGAGCCATCTTTAAGTAATAAGTAAGGAGAGTGTGAGCAGAGGTCCAGATTTCCGGCTTCTTTTGAAAAGTGGGAGAAGCTGGCTCTACGGGGCCCGAATTCTTGCTTGGTGACCATCGGCTCTGGCCTGAGGGTGGCTGTTTCTTTCTAGAGGGAACATGTGTTGCAGGACATGCAGCCGGTCTGCCCCACTCACCCACAGTTCCTCGCCTGGCCCCCGAAAGTGTCTCAGTTTGCCACCCTCGCTCCGGTCATCTGGGTTTCGAGGACACATACTTACATACTGAGTGCAGATCCGCATCTCACTCTCAAATCATTCTCGGGGCCTCGCTATGCCATTACGTGCTTTGAATAAGCTCCTTATTTTGGAATAATCTTGGATGTGTGGAAAAGTAGCAAAAATAGTACAGCGAGTGCCCACATACAACTTCACTGTTTCCACTAATGTTAGTCTTGTATTAACCACAGACCATTTGTCCAACATTGGTATGTGACTAACAACTATACATCCGGATTCCATTCGGGTTTCACCAATTTTTCCCACGGATGTCCTCTGCACGTGCCAGAATCCTGCATTTAGTACGGGATGATCTTTTAAAAAATGACATCTTTTTTATGAGGTTTTGGTAACGACCAGATCCATGGATGTCAAGGGATTTCCCGTTCCTCACCTTGCTCTGACTTCTGCTTAGACAGAACCCCGTGTGTGTCCTTGGTCGAATGGAAATCCATAAATGTCTTTCGCCGTTTACGCTTGTGAACCGTATTTATGCTCATTTTTTCATCTACGGCCAATTGTTTATTTAAATTGTTTGGCTTATTGCAGTCCGTTAGCCATCCAACAAATATTTATTGAGCATGAGTCAGAGCAGTGAGAGAGGAAGAGTTGCCATCAAAGAGAGCACAGGCCAGTATCTGGGCCTGGGTTCAAATCCCGGCACCGTCAATGACTGGCCATGTAGCTTTGGGCAGACTATTTCACCTCTCGTCTATAAAAACAAGGGTTCTACAGCTGATAATAAGAAGTGCTGAAACCATAATAAGATATTATTTATTAATAATAATACAGTCATTTTTAAAGACGAAATGACATGTAAACCCTCAAAATTATGGTATCTGACACTCTCAGAGAGAGGAATCTTGCACTGTTGCTGGGAATGCAAACTGGTACAGCCACTCTGGAAAACGGTGTGGAGGGTCCTCGACAAATTAAAAATCGAGCTACCCTACGAGCCAGCAATTGCACTAGTAGGTATTTATCCAAGGGTACAAAAATGCTGATTCGAAGGGGCACATGCACCCCGATATTTATAGCAGCGCTATTGACAATAGTCAAAGGATGGAAAGAGCCCAAGTGTCCATTGACTGATGAATGGATAAAGAAAACGTGGTGTATACATACAATGGAATACTACTCGGCGATCAAAAACAATGAAATCTTGCCATTTGCAACAACATGGATGGAACTAGAGTGTATTCTGCTAAGCAAAATGATTTCACGCATATGTGGAATTTGAGACAAGATAGCTGAACATAAGGGAAGGGAAGCAAAAATAAGGTAAAAACACAGAGGGAGACAAACCATAAGAGACTCTTAAATACAGAGAACAAACTGTATTTTTGTTGCTGAGGGGGTGTTGGGTGGGGGGACGGGCTAAATGGGGGATGGGTATTAGGGGGACGCTTGTTGGGATGAGCACCGGGTGTTATATATAGGGGATGAATCACTAAATTCTATTCCTGAAGCCATTATTAAACTAAATGTTAACCAACTTGGATTTAAATTTAAAAAAATAAAGAAGCCATCCCTGCCCTGGGGTGCCTTTGTAGCCTCAATGATCAATTTTACTTCCATTTGTAACTTTTTTTTTTTTTGTCTTTGGTTGCCTGCTAGAAAGTCTTTTAAGAGAGGGCTCTGGGGTCCAGCAGGTTAAGAAATAATTCTTCTTTATAAATTCGTCAAGAGCTCTGCCCACACACCACACACAGAGTTAAGACGGGTCCTCCAGGGGGACAGTCGCCTGAAGGCTGGGAGCCACACAGATCAGAGACCGCGCTGATCGTCGGCAGGTGTCTGTCCACATTCAGGGGGACTGGGTCAGCTCTCCTGCTCTGGGCCAGGCAGGGGGACCCTGTAACGTTCCTCTGCCTGAATGGTGGGAGCCCAGAGACAGAGCTAGGACTACAAAAGTTCCTCCACCTCCTAGCCACTTGCCTTTTTGGCAAGACCTAAATATATTTACTTTAAACCTTCCTAAAATATACTCCTGGAGGGGGGCCAAATCTTGAGAGCCACATTCTGAAAGTTCTCAAAATCTGGGAGAGGTGGAGGCAGACCCGTTTCTACCAGAGTTTGGACAAAATGCCCTGGGTCCCTCTGCCTCTTCCTCCCCACCCTGGCAGAGGACGACAAAAGAAAACAAAGCTGGAGGGGGACCTGGAGGGGGAGGGGGAGACCCCTCCAATGTAGGGAGAGGGCAGTGTGAGCTGGGGGTGCTGATGACCCACCGTGGGTGACGGAACTTAGAAATGAGGGTGTTAGCGCTGTTGGGAGAGAAAAACGGGCAATTGCCTCATTGACGTTGGAGGATTCTCCAGCCCAGGCGGTAAAGTAAGGTGGCCCGGTGTGCCCTGAGAGACAGGGCCTGGATTTTTGCTCATTAATGAGCACAAGCTACTTAATTGTACTGTACTCTGCACGGAGACAGGGTAAGTAAAGGGAAATTGATGGCCAACCAAAATGATGGAGAAAATCACCGAGAAGTGAGAAGTCCCCTGGACTTACCCAACCCTACGTGTGGAGACCCTGGGGGAATGAACCCTGCTCTCGCCAGGCAGGTGGCTGCTCACAGTCAGTGATCCTTCCCACCGACCACCCTACTCACACCAGCGAGACTCTGGTGACCGCTTTGGATTTCTGGATCGTTTGTTGCCAATGGAGCTAGGAGTGACGGCACCAGAAGGAAGCTTCAGCCCACCCCTGCCTTCCACGGTCTCTTAAGAATGAACAGTTGTAGAGTCCGGTTTATGTATCTGTCTCTTGTGAGTTCAGTTGGTGTGTGAGTCGGCCCTCTAAAGTCTCAGCCACTTGGGGACACTGATAGGTCCCCAGCTCAGCCGCCAGGTGGTAGCAAACTTGCCAAGGTGAGGTGGCTCACCCTGGGGGGTCTCCAGGTGGCCCTGCACCCAGGTTCCTCTTTTCAAGCTTTATCCTTGAACGAGAGTTAGGAAAGGAAAAGAGAACCTTCCAGATAGATTGTGTATGTCAGACAGGTTATCCCTTCTTCCCCCAAAATAGCTGTCCTGAATCATTGCTCGGCCATGAGGGTCTCCCCGGTATCTTGATTTACGATTCCCTAGATCACTGGTTCCCAATCGGTCAATGAGCTTCAGGGATATTCAAGACAATCCATTTGGTATTAGGAGAAAATATAAGAAGGAAAGATAATGGGAGTTCTATGTGCTAATATTTAATCTATCCTTTATAATTTTCTCTTTTTTTTGTATTTTATAATGTCCGTATTAGTTCAGCAGACCATGTGTACATATGATGAGAGGCATGCTCAAAATTTCTTTACTGAAAAAGATGCATGATCAGAAAAGTTTAGAGACCACCATCTTGGATAACTCCAAAGGAGACCTTGCAAAAAGGGGTATTGAGGCTGCTTAGAAACACATCTGCCACGGCCCCACCAGAAAATTCCACGCATTATTTCACTAGGGCATCTGAGGCAGAGGTCCTGCACTCTGTGTATCAAAATCTCTTGGGGAGCTCCATAAGGAGTCCACATGGCGGGGGAGGGGGGGCCCATGTCGCATTTACTGAGTCCGAATACCCAGTGGGGAGCCTCACGAGTCTATCCTTTAGGCTGGCTGTCAGGTGACGCTTACAAGCAGCCAGAATGGAAAGTTACTGCAGGGGCGCTATGGGTCTGGAGCACGGGGAGAGCCCCAGTGGTACATGGCGGGCTTTGGGGCCACCAAATAGCAGGGTGCCGGCTCTCAGTCTGCATGGAGAGTGGTGTCTTGGGATCTGTCTGCTCCCTGATCTGTCTGTGGGGAACGATGTTCTCTTTCCAGTTTCCCAGATGCCCCAGTGTCCCCTGCACCTGGTTGGTGAGAGGGCTGCCCTCCCTGAATGGACCCTCAGTGGGCGGACTAGAACAGCTCTGACTATGCTTTTGGACCTCCACCCTCACAGAACAGTTGGAGGCTGAGCCTTGGGAAAGGGCCAAAGAAACTTTGAGCCACTTAGAGTCTCCACCAGAGGCGCCAAGAGAGTCGGTGTGGCTCTGTGTTGTCCAAGCCAGCCCAAGTGCTCTGGGGATAAGGGTGTTTGCAAAATATTTGGGCCAATTATAGCATATATTTTGCCAGTGTGGAACCATGCGTGTTTACCCTTCGGGACCTCCTGGAAGAAGGGTTTTAAGCAGATAGGACTTGGGGTCTGGATCCTGGGCAAACACCACTCGCCACATCTGATTAGACTGAGTACCCACATCTATGACCTTCTTCGGTCCTCCAAACAGGCAAAAGATGGGTCTCATGTGACATTCCCATTCTCCACACCAGAAATCAGACCCAGAGAGGCCAAGTGACTTGCCCAAGGTCACTCAGAGAATCCGGAGCCGTGGCCAGCACCAGCCTCCCTGATGCATGTTCACGCCAATATACTAGTCCTTGGGGTTGGAATGTGTGGTCTTTGCAGACTGGGTCTGCATAGTACCTTTCTTTTGTTCCAAGCTCAGTGCCAGGCACATGGTAGGCGTTCATTAAATGTTTGTCAGCTAAGGGGCACCTGGGTGGCTCAGTTGGTTAAGCGTCCGACTTCGGCTCAGGTCACGATCTCGTGGTATGCGAGTTCGAGCCCCGCGTCGGGCTCTGTGCTGACCGCTCAGAGCCTGGAGCCTGTTTCAGATTCTGTGTCTCCCTCTCTCTCTGCCCCTCCCCCATTCATGCTCTGTCTCTCTCTGTCTCAAAAATAAATAAATGTTAAAAAAAAATTTTTTTAAATAAAAAATAAAAAATAAAAATAAATGTTTGTCAGCTAAACAGGAAAACCACCTTCCCAGCACATGTGGGTCAGGCCCCATTCTAGCCTTAGAGAGAAACAGAGCTCTGGCTGTCCCCACTCACATCTCTGCCTATGACCTGCCACGGGGACTAAAATCCTTACCATTAGAGCCCCTCCTTTGGCTCAACCAAATGGCTCAACCACCCATTCTTAGGTGCACTTTAAGCTTCCTGCACAGGAAATGTGTACCCTTGACTACTCGCTTCATTTCCACGGGGCCAGAAGGTCCTCAGCAGTGGCAAAAACCCCACACGACACCATGACACCTTTTAAGAGGGTCTCTTCCGGATACTCTTATCTTAGGAGATAGACATACTGATGTAACTCATGCCCCTCTTCCCAGAGCATTAACCAGGACAGCCCGAAGGGGTCAAAATAATCTTGGAGCATTGGGTACTGACCTCAGGCCACTCACCTGTATTTATAATCTCTGAAGCACATTTGATGGGCTTTGAGCTTAGAAATGAGAAGCTTGACAATTTTCAGGAAGATGAAGAAATTGACCTTGGGGGGAAAAAAAAGCAGATATGGGTAAATACATGATGGAGTCCATGTGGTTATGAATATCAAGGTCATCTGGGGCCTGGCCATTGGATCCTTATCCAGATAAACCAGGGGAAACTTGGCAATTGGCCATTCGGGTAGTATGTGCCTGTGGTCATCCACACTCTTCCTAGGGCCATCTTGATACATCCATAGATTATTTTATTTAATCCTTATAAGAATCCTCTGAGGAAACCACACTATTTTTATGTTGTGATACAATGAGAAAACAGAGGCACAGAGGAACAATTACAATTACCAAGTTCGCACAGCAGGTAAGTGATGGAGCTGGTACTTACACACAGCTTTACCCGATAATTACCTTTCTTTCCATGAAACAGAAAACTCACTGCCTCCCTTCTGTAAAGAACTCCAGCCCTATTGGTATCTAACCTGAGATCTTGTTGCTGCCATGGAATTTATTGGAAATTACATGTTCCCCACTCCCTAGACTATATTCCACACCTGTCATGGGTTGGGAAAGTTCATCCCTTTGTTGTCAGCCTTGGTAGAGATTTTTAACTATGTGTGCCAATTCTTCAACACTGTTCCCTTCAAAAGGCAGAGCCTAATTTCTCCCTTCCCTCTGGTATGTGAGCTAGACTTAGCTGTGTGCATCTAATGAAAAGAATATGGCGGACAATTCTTCAACAGTGCTCCCTTCGAAAGGCAGAGCCTAATTTCTCCCTTCCCTCTGGTACGTGAGCTAGACTTAGCTGTGTGCATCTAATAAAAAGAATATGGCGTAAGGGATGCTATGTGACTTCTGAAGTTAGGTCCTCAGGAGCATGGTATCCACCTGGTACTGTCTCTCTTGCTCTCTCTTTCCCTCTGGGGAAAGTTAACCGCCATGTTGTGAGGACACTTCAGCAGGCTGTGGAGAAACCCACATGGCAGAACTGAGTCTTCCTACCAACAACCAGCACCGCTTACCAACCATGTGTATGAGCCACTGGGAAGCTGATTCTCCAGCCCCAGTCAAGCCATCTGACGGCCACAGCCCTGGCCAACACCTTGACAGCAACCACGTGAGACATTGTGGGGCTCTTGGAGAGGTAGAAGGGCAAATATTTGAGTGTGGGTAGGGCTTGGAGAATGAGAACAAGAACTGTGAAAAGTGAGGCTGGAGTAGGGGTGGAGAACCAGCTCCTGCACAGTCTTCTCAAGGTTAGAGGAAGGAGTTTAGGTTTTCTTCTGAGAGCAATGGAAAGCCGGTGATGAATCTCAAGCAGGTAAGTTACCCGATGAGATTTATATTTCTGAACTTCAGAAAGATCATTTTAGAAGCTGTGGGAAGAATGGATTAGATGAAGGCAAAATCAGAGGAGGGGAGACTAACGGAGAATCAGAGGAGGGGACACTAATCGGAGGAAGATGATGGAGAGATGAGGTAAAGCCACAGCCATGGTGCATCAGTGATGGGAAGTAGGAGAGGGATTCGAACTTTCTAAGGAGCTTGAGTCAAATGGCCTTTGTTAGTGGTTGGATGTGAGGTCCGAGATGACCCCAACATTTCTCGGCTGATCTCAGATGTACAGTATTACCATTCACTGAGAATAAGCACATGGAAGAAGAAGAGCGGTGTGGGGAGAAGAGGGATGATTCCAGCTGTTTTGGACACAAGCGATGTCCCAAGGCAGTGACATATTTATGTCTGCATCTCAGCAGAGAGGTCCCAGCTGGAGCATGGAGCCAGCGATGGCTGGCTCCAGCCAGAAAAGCTGTGCAGGCTGGGAGAAAAAGAGGGTAAGAGACTCACCTTGTAATGAAGGGAATGGTGGAAGGGGAGATGGCAAAGGAGATTGAGAAAGAACAGGCCCGGGCAGTTGGAGCGAACCACAAGGAAGTGGTGTCCTGGAAACTCATGTCTGTAAGAACTTTGAGGAGGCTTAAATGCTACCCGAAATTTCAGCAAAATAAGACTGCATTTAGCAACAAAGAGCTGAGAGAAGGTGCAGTTCACAGGTGGGAGCCCAAGGTAGATTGCAATGCTTTGTTTTGTGAGCTAGATGTAAAGAGGGAGACGGCCGGTGTAGACCACATTGAAGAGGCTTGGCTGTGAAGGGAAGCAGAAGAATAAAAAGAGTAATTGACAAGAGATACAGAAGGAGATCACTTTTCTGTGCAGGGCTAGAAGAGGTTTGGGGTTACAGGTTTTTGTTTTTGTTTTTTTTTTTTAATGGAAAAGACAAAACTGCCTCTCTGCAATGAAAAAAGAGCCAGTGGAGACGGTGATTGGGTAACAATTAATGGAGTCTACAAACTAGAGATCAAAGTCTCTATGAACTTTGAGCCAGTGCAGTACTAATCCCCCACCCCTGTCTGGAAACAAATCCCTTGAACCACATATTGAAACACAAGCTCCAGAATCCAATGTGTACCTACTGAGACTTGCCTTATTGGCCTCAGGAGAGTCAGTGCTCAAAGCTAGCAGTCTACAGTTCCAGGCAAGAGGCTATTTATCCCAACCCACTAGCCAACAGGAATGATGGAGCTTCCTAGCCAAGGAATATTTAGCAACAGGACACTTAAATACAAACTAAATGCAACCAAGTAATTTATTTCTTTAATGGGATATCTGCTTTTCCTCATGAAGAGAAAACGTTGTGTCCTTGGCTTAGTGATTTGTTGAACTCAAGCATTTTTTCTTGTAAAGTAAGCTTAACTGGGGAAAGGCACATATTTTAGCAAGTTAATTTCGATCAGGACTGTTTCCTAGGATACGAAGGGTTGTGATGGAGAGGATGTGGATTTGCTGTTGTTTGTGCCTTCCAGGGACCAGACATGAGAAAATGGGCATCAACCAATGGCCGTGCAGAGGAAGTGCTTCTTCAGTGCCACGGGATGAAACACCAGCCTGGTTGACCATGGAGCTTGGGTTCATGGTCAAGACACAAGACAAGAGTCAGTAGGCACGTTGGGTAGTACTGTTCTTCATCTGTACAGAAGTAGGAAAAGGAGCAGAAGGAGGAAATCTTCCAAGAACCCAGCCAATTCCTCTTAGATGCTGTGATCAGAATGGGGGTGCTTAGGACCCCAGATAGATAACGTTCCCTTTCAGGTCCTAGACAGTGCAGAATGCATTATCAGATATAAGATTCTTGGTGACACTTCCTTGGCATTGCAGCTCCTGTGTTTAGGTCCTGTGCTAGAAGAGGTGATGGCTAACATAGTAGGGGGCTCAGAAGTAGACTTCATCTACCCCTAAGCTTCTCCACCTACCCCAACCCCTCCTCTTCTGGCCTGCTGTGTGGACTAAAATGCCTACCATTAGAGTTGCTCCTTTGGTTTAAAATAGTTCATCCCTAGAACGCTGCTGGTGTGTACACATCACATAGAAGATAAAGAACACTTGGGGTGGGGTGGAGGGGATTTTCTCCAACTCTTATTCATTCATGTGTCCATTTTCACAATGGATAATTCAATTGCTTACTTATGATCTGACCTACTTTCACCATGGGAAGCAGAAGATGGGATGCGCCAAAACTAAGTTTTAAGGGGGTGGGAAAATACAGGGTATGGAGAGATTCCCACTGTAACTCTTAGAGGAGGGGATATGGAAATTAGGAGATGTTTTGAGGACACAGCACGCCCCTGGGTTCCTGGTGAGGTGGAAGACCTAAAAAGGGACAAGACCAGTGAAGACTAATTTTACTGATTTCTCAGCTTTGCCAAGTCCTGAGGCTGCTAGAGAAGATCCAGTAAGAACAAATGAAGGCATTGGACTATATAACTTCATAAAGTCAACAGATGGTCTATTCAGTCATTGGCTCAAAAAAGCTATTCAACTGGCTGTTTAATTTGGTTGTTCCGTTATCTCCAGGAATTATGATATGGATAGAACAATCTTGCACAATGTATGTATTTTGTAAACCCTGAAGGTTTGGACTAATTAAAGCTTTATGGATTTTCTACTGGGAGCAGAGGAGACTGGGATATAAGAATATTCCATATTTCAGGATGGTTCTATTCTTTTTTTTTTAATGTTTATTTTATTTTGAAAGAAAAAAAGAGAGAGAAAACAAGTGGGGAGAGGATCAGAGAGAGAGGGAGAGAGAGAATCCCAAGCATGCTCTGTACTGTCAGTGCAGAGCCCGACATGGGGTTTGGTGCCACGAACTGTGAGATCATGACCTGAGCTGAAAGAGTTGGACGCTTAACCAACTGAACCACCCAGGTGCCCCAGAATGGTTCTATTCTTAATGTACACTCAGGGGTAACAGCTTAATTTAAGTAGTAGTCTTTTATCCTGAAGAAGATGGGAATTGGGAAGTCTCCAATTTCTATGTCTCATGAAAGACCTACAGAGCATCTGAATTGTTCAGGCTGTCATAATATGTTATTCTGAAACACAGAGAATCCAGAAGGCAGTAGATAAAGTCAGGTGGGAGGTCTGAAAACCCAGCATGACATTCATTCACTTCGCCCAGATGCTGATCTGTAGACACAGACCCAATCTGGAGGTGGTGGGGGAAGCCCAGCTATGGCAACAAGGATGCTGCCTGGGGGGCTGAGTTGGCCTGGGGGTTTCCCAGAAACCTCTGATCCATCCTCTAGAGAATAGGACCAGCCTCAGATTTGGACAAGGTGAAATGAGATTGTGAAGTGCCCTGAAATGCCAAATGCTATGAGCAACATCTTGATTATTATGTTATTTTTAGTATTTCAGCTTAGCTAGAAAATATGTGGTCAAGAAACTCTTTTTGTTCCCCCAAACACAATAAAGGTTTATTATTATTATTATTATTAATTATTTTGCTTACTAAATACTCTATTGCAATGGGAGAAGCTCTGCTCTATGAAGACATTCAGGGGCCCTGGTTCCTTCCATGTGTGGTTCAAGGAATTTTATTTTGGAGTTTGGGTTACATTCACTCAGGTCAGAGGAAAACTGTAACATGTGGTCTTCTAACTAAGCATGAAGGCAATTTTTGGCTCAGTCATAGTCTGATGAGTCTCAAAATCACAACTATTAGATTTGAACTGACTGAGGGCAAAAACTATGGGGAATTCATCTTTTTTCTCCCAGAAAGAAATTAGCACTGAGCTAAGCACACAGCTGGTGCTCCATAAATGTTAAATGAAGGTGCAAGAGAGTGAATGTGTGTGATTCCAAAGCTAAGGAAGCCCAACCTGGCAGTTCTGTTTCCATCAATCTAGGGTAGAGTCCAGTTTGGGGTTAGTTATGGCTTTTTCCTTATCCTCCTGAGCTATAATGTACAGCCAACTGTCTAGTCCTGGGTTCCTCAACCTCAGTACTCTTGACCATAATGCTTTGTGGTGGGGGCTGTTTTGTGCACCAGCACCCTTGGCCTCTATGCATTGGCTGCCAGCAGCACCCCCACTCCAGTTGAGATGATTAGAAATATCTCCAGAGTTGCCCAAATGAGGGGGTAGAATCACCTTCAGTTGAGAACCATTGGTCTGGGCCAACTCTGATTTTATGGATGAAACAGCAGCCTAGAGAGGTCAGCACACCATAGATTAACCACAAAGCCTGCACTTCATGTAGGGCATGCAAATCCCACTGTCCTTGGAGTGTATAGGATCCTAGAGCTGGTGGGGGGTCGGGGGAAGGAGAGGAAGACATGAGGTGAGGTGGGGGCAGGGAGAGGAAGACATGAGGAAGGGGAGGGAAAGGAAGACATCAGGTGGGAGGGGGAGGGAGAGGAAGACATCAGGTGGGGTGGGGGGAGGGAGAGGAAGACATGAGTTTCTGCAGGCTGCTTCTCAGGACAGAGTCTCTCCTCTTGGAAATGGACAGAGATAAAAAAAAAAAAAACCCAAAGCCTTTCTCTGTGGTCCACACCAATGTTTTACCAGTTTAGATTCTGACGTTCTTCCTTGTGTCCAAAGGGAAGTTTTCCCATTTCTATTTAAGCCCATTCCTCTTGTCCAAGACCCTGTACACAGACAACCATAGTTCAGCAAGGTCCTCTGTAAGATCTTCACAGACCTGAGGACGATTATGAACGTGTCCCTTTCAGGCATGCCTGTCGACTCTTCCTTAATTTGAGAGGTAGAGAGATTCGTAAAGAGCTTAGTCTCCAAGCAGGAAGTTAAGTGTTCACCAGTCGCGGGGCCATCCGATGGGCATTGGGGGCAGGAAGGCAGCGTGTGCAAAATGTGGGACTAGTGAAACAGCAGCGTGGATATGGGGAACAGTGAGTTTCTCCGTATAAATAAAGCGTGGGGTGCTTGCGGTTGGATGAGCAGACCAGGAATAACAACACTTTCCACACTAAGGAGTTTGGAAGGCACGCCCGAGGGCAACAGTGCGCCATGAGAAAGACACACGTAGAAGACAGACGTAACCAAAATTTGCTCAAGAAAGACCACTCTGGCCACAATGCGGAGGATGGATTGTCAGAGGGCAAGAAGGAAGAAGGGAGACCAAGCAGGTGGCATTTGCACAAGCGTGCACAAGAAATCCCCAGAGGCTGAAGAACAATGGAGACGGGGGGGGGGGGGGGGGGGGGGGAGAAGGGACAGCTTGGAGAGATCTTTGGAGAGAGAACTGATGACTTAAGTCTGAGTCCATGTTGCAGGGAGGAAGAGGAGAGCAGGCAGGAGGGCACCCAGGTTTGGGGCTTGGGTAGCTGGTAGATGGATGGCGGTGTCATTCGCTGGGCAATGGGGGGGAGCGGGAGGTGTGGATGGGAGAGCAAGGAGCCACCGTGAGCTAAGGTGACTCTGGCCACTTCTGCGTAGCTGGTGACAGCAAGAGTGTGAAGGTCACTTTATCAGAGATGAGCCGATAAAGCACATTGTCTGCTCCCCTGCGGGGAGAGAATATGGCTACGGGAACAAGGAGGGACCAGGAGAAGTCCATTTGAACCACCTGCGAGCTTGTAAGACTACAACCGCCCGGGCCCCACCTCCAGAATTTCTGATGTAATTCTCTACAATACGCGTCACTAAGTTTCTAACGCACGGCCAGCTTGGAGAACCACTGGTGTGTGGGCAAAGAGCTCCCCAGACTTCGATGTGCACCCCAAACCTGGGGATCTTGTTGCAGTGCAGATTCGGATTCAGCAGGGCTGGGGTGGGGCCTGAGAACCTGAAGCTACAAGAGTTTGGGGGGCTACACTTGGAGCATTGAGCGTGTGTCACAAGATGTTCTTCAACCCTGGCTGCAACTTGGAATCCCTGGGTCACACCCGAGATCAACGCAACACAAATCTCTGGGTGTGAGACCCAAGCACAGAAGAATCTTTAAAGACACCCCGGTGGGGCGCCTGGGGGGCTCAGTCGGTGAAGCATCTGACTTCAGCTCAGGTCATGATCTCGCGGTTTGTGAGTTTGAGCCATGCGTCGGGCTCTGTGCTGACAGCTCGGAGCCCGGAGCCTGCTTCGGATTCTGTGTCTCCTTGTTTCTCTGCCCTTCCCCTGTTCTCTCTCTCTCTCTCTCTCAAAAATAAATAAACATTAAAAAAAAAAAAAAAAAGACACCACGGTGCTTCTAAGAGCAGCCAAGGGAATCAATCAAGAGCATCAATAACAAGCATGGATGTCTCCTCTAGAAGGACTGCAGAGTAAACACTGGGGTTCCAGCTGCACCGAGCCTGAGCTCCATCCCGGGGAGGGCCTGGCTGGTTAGAGAGAACGTTCTAGTGCCGGGGAGCGTGGGTCCCAGGCGTTCGCTGAGTAAGCCCATGTGGACAGCCATTTGTCCGGACTGGCTGCCAGGATGAAGAACACAGGACTCACGGGGGCAGCGGACAGGTTTTAGACACATACATGTGAGGAAACATTGCCGGGACCGTAGCAGAAGTCTGTAAGGGATCTGGAAGGACACAAGGCGGGGTGTGACCATCCACCTTTCGGTGGAAATGTCTGGGGACAGCAGCTGGGTGGGGGGGAGTGGGTGGATAAAGTGACAAATCTCAGGATGGTCCAAAGCGAGGTACTAATGCGTGACAGGTCTGCATCAGGCACGTGGGCAGGAGTCAATAAATATTGGGGGGGGGGCAGCAGCACAGGGCTGTGGCGACAAGTGCCAGTGCCCCCAGTCAGTCCCTTTGGGCTGAGATCCAGTGCACCCACTTACTGGGACTTGAGGCAAGTCTCCTGCCATCTTCTCCGTGTCCTCGTGGGTAGAAGAAACAGAACAATGACACCTACCTACCCACGTACAAATCACAGCCCCCAATACGGGGTCGCCGAGCAGGTGATAGATAGGTTGCTATACATAGTTTACGGACGCAGAGAGAAGGAGGCGTGCGTACAAGCCTGCATTTGAGCCCAGAGCCAGAACAAGGAGAAGTTTCCAAGTTGTTCCTTCTAACATTCAACACATCCTACTCACAGCTCGGCGACTCCTTCTCCAAGGAACTGGTCCAGGCTCATTTGGAGCCAGAGAATTTGGTGGGGGGCAGGTGCAGGGGTGCGGGGTGCCCCACAGCTGCCAAGTTCAGAGAGGAAAAAGAGGGGGCGGGGTGGTCCTTACCATGACACAAAGCAGCATGGGCCCCCGGATGATCCACCAGATTTTCTTATTCCTGTTGGTTCCCCAGCACCTACGGCAAAGAGCAGGCAGGACAAGGTTGAGTGTGACGGCCTCAGACCCTCTGGAAGAAGGACTGACTTCCCACCCATGATTCTCCTGAGAGGGGGAGAGGGAAAAAACAGGATTAAAACCCCTTCCTTGGTGCGTGACCCTCTACACTTTTCCCCACGTTCACACAAAAATAAATTCTTTTTTTCCCCTCCAAAAGTAAATTCTTAATTATGCATAGGGGACTTTTGGTAATGATTATTTGGAGGGAAAAGAATATGATCACATGACATACATTATTCACAACAGGCTTGGCAATGTGCTATTGGGAGTCAGCCCGAGAAGCCGAAAGGTACGGAACCAACCTGTTTTTTTCAGTATTCCCCTTAATCTTCCGCAATATAGGTATGCCACAGTTTGTTCATGGCTTCTCATTTTTGTGCATGATCAGGCACTTTTTTGTTTGTTTGTTTGGGGTTATTTTTTAATTGAGGTCTAATGGATACATAACATTATATTAGTTTCAGGTGTATAACATGACTCGATATTTGTATATATTTCAGAATGACCGCCACAATAAATCCAGTTAACATCTATCACCACACATAGTTACAAATATTTTTTCTTGCAACAGGGACCTTTAAAATAGACCCATTTAGGGGCGCCTGGGTGGCTCAGTCCGTTGAGCGTCCGACTTCGGCTCGGGTCATGATCTCACAGTTCGAGAATTCGAGCTCCACGTCGGGCTCTGTGCTGACAGCTCGGAGCCTGGAGCCTGCTTCAGATTCTGTGTCCCCCCGCCCTCTCTCTCTCTGCCCCTCCCCTGCTCACACTCTGTCTCTGTCTCTCTTTCTTTCTCAAAAATAAATTTAAAAAAAACATTTAAATAAATCAATAAATAAAATAGACTTGCTTAGCAACTTTCAAATATACAATATAGTATTATCAACTCACCATGCTGTCTCCATGTTGCACTTCATATCCCTGGGATTTACTTATTTTATAAGGAAGTTTGTACCTTTTGACCCCCTTCACTCATTTCAGTTCGCTTTTTTTGCCCCCCCCCACTGTGAACAATGACACCATAACCAATTTTGTACCCATATCCTTACATATTGAGGGTCACTGCTAACCTAGGCAGCCAATTTTTGCATTAATTTGAGCAGATTTTTGTGCTACTTTGCGTGTATACCTAAGCTAACAAACTCATTACTGTAAGAAAGGTCTTTGATTTTTTTAATCTACATCCCTAAGCATATTCTAGACAGCCAAAATGGAAGGGGGTGGCTATGCTCTTTGGGAAAATGGCATAAATCCTTGCATCTAGGCATATCTTAGAATTCCTGGCTGCGAGCAGGTGAAAGCAGGTGTGAAAGCGGGTGTGAATTTCCTACCCGGTGTTCTCCAGCTGTGCACGAGCAATACTCCAGGGTACCACAAACAGCAGCGGGAAGGCTGGGGAGACAACAGGGAAATGCAGTTAGGGGCCGGGTGACTCAATCCGCCTGCCTCCCACCCCAGCCTGATGGGCCAAACACATCCGGTTACAAGCCCAACTATTAGAGAATTGCAGGCTGAGATCTGGAGAGACCTGGGGTGGCACAGAGCCCATCTGTTGTTTTACTGTCCCACAAACCAGGAAGCAGAGAGGAGAAAACATTTGCCACATGTTGCAAAGCAGCTCAGAGTAAATCCAAGGCGTTAACCAAAGTCTCCCAAGTTGTCGGTCAAGGGCATTTCCTCTGAATCCTGCAGCGTCACGTTCTCTAAGAGTTTGTGACAACGGGGTTTCAGGGTCTAGATCCCGTCTTTTTTTTTTTAATTTTTGTAATTTTTTTTAATCTTTATTTTTATTTTTGAGAGAGAGAGGGAAACAGAGTGCGAGAGGGGGAGGAACAGAAAGAGAGGGAGACACAGAATCTTAACTGACTGAGCCACTCAGGAATCCCTTTCTAGAAAAATTTTTTAATGTTTATTTATTTGTGTGTGTGTGTGTGTGTGTGTGAGAGAGAGAGAGAGAGAATGGGGGAGGGGCAGAGACAGAGGGAGAAACAGAATCTGAAGCGGGTTCCAGGCTCCAGGCTGACAGCAGCGGGCCCAACATGGGGCTTGAACTTATGAACTGTGAGATCATGACCTGACCTGAAGCTGGATGCCCGACCAACTGAGCCACCCAGATGCCCCTCTAAATCTTGTCTTGAAGACTCAGTTGGTGTTATGGGTTGAATGTTTGTGTCCCCTCCCATCCCATGTTGAAGCTCCAACCCTCAGTGTGATGGTAATTGGAGGTGGGACCTTTGGAGGTAGTTAGGTTTGGAGGGAGGGGTAAGCATCATGATGGGATTAATGTCCTTGTAGGAAGAGACCAGAGAGCTTGCTTTCTCTCGGTCTCTGTCTCTCTCTCTCTCCACCATGTGATGCTACAGTCAGAATCCAGCTGTCTACAAGCCAGGAAGAGGCCCTTGCCAGAACTGGGCCACCCTGGCATCCTGATCTCAAACTTCCCAGACTCCACAACTATGAGAAATAAATGTCTGTTGGTTAAACCATAAAGTCTATGCATTTTATTATGTTGGCCCAAGCAGGTGACTACAGCTGAGGACGGGGTGGGAGGAATGGCATCTGATTCTCCCAAAACCTTGTTGGTTTTTTAACATAAGCATTGGGTCTACAGCACCTGTGCGTCTCTGTGCGTGTGCACACACCGCCCCCCGCTCTCTTCAGGCTCTCATCCCTGAGGAGTTATCCATCCCAGATGGTCCCTCCAGTTGGGAAACCAAAGGATCTGTTGGGTTCATATGTTCCGATGGCCCCTAGGAGAAGAGGTTGGGGGCTCGGGTCACTCACCCCAACCCACCAGCATGTATCTGGGCCACAGCCGCCTCTCAGAGAGCACTGTGGGCTCCAGCAGCGTGTGGAGGTAAAGGCCTTCGACCAGCAGCCACGAGTAATTGGCTCCGACAAAGTAGTGCAGCAGGAACTGGGCAGAGCGGCAGGAGACAGATATCTGAGGAGGACAGAGCACCCGAGGGTGAGGCCAGGCATTCCCGCGTGGGCCCAAGATGGTGAAGAAGGGCCCCCCCCCACAGCCCTCCCTCTTCACCCCCTCACTCCCGAACCTGCTGACAATCTCAGAGAGGCTGGTGACAATACCAAAGTGGGAAGGGGGGCTTCCTGTAGGTTTCAAAGCCCAGTCTCTCCCTTAACGTTCTAGGCATTTGTAGACAAAAACAGAGAGAATTCCCTGGCGCCATTTCCCTAAAGAAAACCCTGAAAGGTATGTTCTCTGGTCTTGGTTCAATTAAGCTAGAAACCAAAAATCTAAAAAACAAAACAAACAAACAAAAAACAACTTCAGATGATTGGAAAGGAGGAAAGAAATTTCTAAATAACCCAGTAATCAAAAAAGAAATAATATAAATTAGAACTTATTTCTGACCCAGATGAATAGAAAATACCGCATATCAAAATGTGTCGTATGCAGCTAATACCACACCGGGAGTAAAGCCTATAATCTTAAAAGCCTTAGTTAAAAAAGAAAAAGGCTGAAAGTCCACTATCCTAACTATCATGTCAGAGAAAGAGCAGCAAAATCTAACCTATGGAAAGGACGTGGAAGGAAAGCAGAAAGGTAAAAGCAGAAACTAATGAAATAGGGAACATAAAACAAAGGGAATCAGCAATGCCAAAATTTCATTCTATGGAAAATCCAGTAAAACTGAAAAACATCTGGTAAGGATGATCAAGAGGGAAGAGAGTGAAAGTATAAATAGTCAGTATCAGGGACACATAAAGCAATACTGCTCTAACTATGATGGTAAGATCTTAAAAGATCTTCAAAAACTACGAACAATATGATGGCAAGAAATTTGAAAAGTTAGATGAAGTGTACAAATCCCTAGAAAAGCACCAGGTACTAAAGCTGACACAAGAAGAAATAGAAAATCTGAATATAAGAGCTGAAAACAGCCCCCAGTTAAAAGCCTTCCAACAAAGCAAACTTTGGACCCAAGTGGCTTCACTGGAATGATCTATCAAACATTTAAAGAAGAAAAATACTCATCTTAAATAAGTTCTTCCAGAGAACAGAGAAACAGGTTAACAAGTCCGCTTTGTTTGACGTAAGCGTAAATTTTAGCTTCTTTATCACAAGAAAATTACTCACTGAGGCAGATGAGAGAATGCTAAACAAAACACAGCCTCAGTGAACAAATCCAGAAATATAGGAAAAAGAGTAATATATCAGAACCTAGTTGGGTTTATTCCAGGGGTGCAAGGTTAATTTAACAAGTTACTACAACCAGTATTAATAGGATAAAAGAAAAAGCATCCCAACAGAGGCAGATTTCAATTTGGAAAGCTTTGCCTCTTTAAAAATTAGTAATAATAGTTTTTTAAAAAGACTGATCTGGTTCAGCTCTTTGGTTCACAGATGAAGAAATTTCCCACCCGCGGGCACACAGCAGCCCGTGGCTGATTTCCTTTACCTGCCTCACTCTCGGGAGGTTTGGGGGGTTTTTTGGTGGGTTTGGTTTTGGGGTTTTGTTTTTAGTCCGATGATACTTCTCTCACCAGAGGCCTCTGACACCCCTTCATGTCCTTCTTGCCTTTCCCCGTCCTACTTTCCCACCCCACGGTTCCCAGCCCTGATCTGCCGGGTGGGAGGCTATGGTAGGGAGGCACATACCTCTGACACGAAGGACAGCCACTTGTTGTCGCTGTTGGGCCTCCTGGAGTAAGAGTTGTAGAAAATGGCATCCTTCACCAGCACAGCCAGGGCTCTCAGGATGAAAGAAGCAAACAGGTTCATGTGGATATAGTTGCGTGTGCAGTGGAGTTTTCTGCGCAGGGAAAAAACCAAGTGTCTCCCCTCAGGAAAGAACAGCTCAGACCAACAGGCATGTGCCGGAAACTCCTGTGTACCTATCACTAGAGGACAGACATTCATCCTGTAGGCTCTAGAGCCACCAAATGTCTCCCCTCAGGAAAGAACAGCTCAGACCAACAGGCATGTGCCGGAAACACCTGTGTACCTATCACTAGAGGACAGACATTCATCCTGTAGGCTCTAGAGCCACGCAGCCAGGTTATGTGATTTTCTCTGTGCCTCATTTCCCTCATCTGGAAAATGGGGATAACATGTACACGTGGAGCACAAATTGGGAAATTGAGGCAGAAGGGTTAAGTCAGCTGTCCAAAGTCCTAGAGAAGTAAGTGGTGGAGGTGAGATTCAGACCCAGACACTCTGAGGCCAAAGCACAGCTCTCCAAGGCTCTACTGCCTATAAGGACGAGAGCACTTCCTTCAAGGATCGCCGTAGTACCAATCTGGTTTGGGGTGCAAAGTACTCACAGAGTACCTACACCTAGTAAGTGCCCAGAAAATGTCAGCTCTCATTACCTCCCTCTCACCCACATGAAGCCTCCTTCAGGCTCTTTTTCTTGTATTGGCTGGTGTAAAACTGTGTGTCCTTAGTGTCTCTAGACAAAAGGACCCTTTTCCATCACTGTGCCTTCACAGCCTTGCCTGTGCCCCCATGCAGCACACACACCTGCCTGGCTTTAGAGCTATTATTACTTTTTAAATTTCTAAACAGTACTTGAGGCAGGTGTTTTATTATTTATGCATCCTTCTCCTTAATTAGACTGGGTGCCACTCAAGGGCAGGAACTGGATCTTGTTCTTTCCAGCACTAGGGGCAAAATGGATATCTGGTCAACCTAGGCTTCACTAAAGCAGTTGCTTAGCTGGGCAGTTACTTTCTCCTGGCTTGCTTCTGGGACTTTGGGAAGGCGAGCGTAGGAGGTCATGGATAGCAGGGGGTACAGGCTATGGGATTCTCCCATTGCTCAAGGATTGCTCTCTAGATGGGGTATATGGTCGTGACTGTGCTCTGGGGAGCCATAGAACATCCTGGGATTGAGGGGCCAGACCTGGTGCTACAGGAGCCTATGTGGGGACCTGTTCTGGAGCTAGCATCCAGGCCTCCACAGTGCCCATCTAGGTCTCCTGCATCTGTATCAAATGTTCATTCGGCCACATCATACTCAGTTATGTTCCTGAAGGGGTGAGGCCAAGACGCAGGCTTGGAGGGCTCCTTAGGATGTCCATAAATAAATCACTTGGTTGATGTCTGAAAACATGGTTTAGTAAAATGCACTCAGGCTTTGGGATTCTGAAAGGCAGCGTAAGGGAATGAAAATGCTCAGGCTCTGAACTGCCTGGTTGTGAACCTGTCCCCAGAACTCCCCAGCTGTGTGACATTGGGCAAGTTCCTTGATCTCTCCATATTTCTGTCAACTCGTTTATAAAATGGGGCTAATAATAATGCTAATCTTCTAGGATTAGAATTAACCTTAATTCTGATTAGGGAAGAAATTTAAAGGGCTTAATGCATGTAACGTGGTTAGAACAATGTTTGGCACCAAGGAAGCATTCACATGATTAATAGCTAATTGGAGTCTGAGGGCCATGGATTAAAATCACAGCTCTACCGCTCACTAATTTGCTTTGGAGAAGTTTCTTAATCTCTTCTGTAAAAACCATGCCTCCAGTAGGGCAGGGCACACAGGAGGCTATCCAATCCCAAAGTGGCTAAATCAGAGTTAGGACTCCCAGATTCCAGTTCTAGCAGTGTCCCGTGACCTGCAGTGACCCAGTGCTTCTCACTAGACCATCGTTATCCCTTTCCCCTCTGCCTGCACAACGGGGTTGATGGGCTGGAGACTCTCAGATCCCTTCCAGCTCTGGTGGACCATGATGTCATTCAGCCCAGTCTTCTGCCTTCTAGAGGGAGCCAGGAAGCAAATCCCAGGGTGCCAGCAGAAGTTCCACTCACCGAAGAAACAAGAGGATGGTGAGAGCCAAGAGGAGGGAGACGACGGAGAGAGAGTACCCCACGGTGTACAACAGCTGCAAGGTCGACAGCAAGGCGTGGTTTTCCACCTGAGCACAGACAAGGAGTAGATCTGACCACCAAGCCCGGAAGCTATGACCTCCAACCCCCAGCTCCATTCCCAGGATGACCAAGGTTCTAGGCAGGCACTGTAGCCTTGTTGACAGCCAAGTAGGGTAGCTTAGACTGTTCTCTGGCACACTTAGAGGCCAAAGAGTCTTGATGAATTGAAAAGCCCACTGGGGGTCTCACCCTCCTGGCTTGTCCCATAGCCCAGCATTGATGCACCAAGATTCTCAGTGTCATGGAAGTATTGTGCCCAGAGCACCAGAACACCAAAGGGTGGCTTAGAAATGAGGACAGGTTCTCTGTCCTTGGGCATGCTGTTCCTAGAATATAGAAGTCCCTTTCTCTGAAGATGGGGCCCTCCTAAAACAACTTTTCATTCATGACCCCTTAGATGGACACCCAATAAAATAGTGGAATATTTTCCCTGAGTCTCTGGATAGCCTGATTGTGAACAGGGCATAATTTACCGGAAAGTCTGTTGTTGTGATTTTCCAGTGGAATCCCACCTTCTCACTCAATCCATCATACTAATCGCCATAAAAATGATGTTTCTTAATACATTTTTGTACAAGAACCCACAGAGAATATGTATTACCTGCTAAATCATGCCTTAAACGTCTCCACATAACACTTTTATCAGCTTCATTGAAGCATGCCTGGTGGACCATAAACTGTACATATTTGAAGAATTAACCTGGATGAACTTAGGTATGAATATATCTGTGATCTCATCACCACACTCAAGATAATGAACATTTCTATAACCTCCCAAAGGTTTCCTTGTGACCCTTTATAATCCATCTCTCATCCCCGCCTACCATCTTATGCCCAAGTAAACCCTGGTCTGCTTTCTGTCACTCGAAATGAATTTCCATTTTTTAAAAATTTTATATAAGAATCCTATGATATGTACTCTTTATTTATTATTTTTTTGATCAGCCTTATTTCCCTTGGAATAATTACTTTGAGATTCCCCCCATGTCATAGCATGTATCAATAGTCTACTTTTTTATTGTTGAGTGGTATTCCATTGTGAATATACCACAATTTATTTATCCATTCACCTATTGACGGACATTTGAGTTGTTTTCAGAGTTTGGCTTTCACCAATAAAGTTGCTATGAAAACTTCTGTACAAGTCTTTATGTAGACATAGGTTTTTATTTCTCTCAGATAAATATGTAGACATAAAATGGTGGGAGTAGCACGATGTATGTTTTAACTTCTTCAGAAACTGTCAAACGGCTTTCTAAATAAGTTGTATCAATTCACATTTCCACCAGCAGTGGATTAAGAGTTCCAGTGGCTCTAGATTCTACTAACACTTCATATCATCCGTATTTAAAATTTTAGCCATTCTAATGGGTATGTAGTAGGATTCTTACTGGGGTTGTAACGTGAATTCCTCTAATGATTAATGATGTTAAGAATCATTTCATGTGCTGATTTGCCATCTGTGTATCTTATTTGATAAAGTATCTGTTCAAATATTTGGCCATCTTTTAAGTTGGATTGTTTGCCTGAATGTTGAATTGTGAATGTTCTTTATATATTGTAGATATAAATCTCTTGTCAGGTAAGTGTTTTGCAAGCATTTCCTCCCATCCTGTGGCTTGCCTTTGTATTTTTTTAAGTGTCTTTAGAAGAGCAGAAGTGTTTTTTTTTTTTTATTGTGATGAAGTTCAATTTATCAACTTTTTTATATAGTTGTGCTTTTTGTGTCCTGTTTAAAAAGCCTTAGGGCACCTGGATGGCTCAGTCAGTTAAACATCTGACTCTTGAATTAAGCTCAGGTCATGAGCTCAGGGTAGTGAGATCGAGCCCTATGTCAGGCTCCATGCTTAAGATTCTCTCTTTCCCTCTCCCTCTGCCTCTCTCCTGCTTGCACTTGAGTTCTCCCTGAAAAAAATATTTACCTGACCAAGGGCCTTAATATTTTCAGCTATTTTTTCCCTAGAAGTTTAATAGAATGAGCTCTTAAATTTAGGTATATGATCCATTTCTAGTTCATTTTTATTCATGGTGTAAAGCAAGGGTTGAAATTTAAGGTTGTTTGCTTTTTTGTTTGTTCGCTTTCTTTTTTTTCCCATCCCATTGTTCTGGTGCTCTTTTTTGGTAGGATTATTCTTTCCCGCACTGAATTGCCTTGACACTTTTGTCAAAAATCAATTGCCTGGGTCTTGTAGACAGAACATAGTTGGATTTTATGTTGTTTTGTTTTATCTTCTTAATCTAACCTGAGAGTTTCTGTCTTTTAATGAGTGTTTAGGCCATTTACATTTAATGGGGTTATTTATCTGGCTGAGTTTTTAGATCTTCGTCCCGTCTTGTCCTTGTTCTCTGTCCTTATTTTGGTTTGAGTGTATTTTTTTCACTCAATTTTTTCTTCAATGACCTACTAACTATACCTCTTTGTTTTGCTTTTTAGTGGTTGCTCTCATGTTTACGGTACACATCTTTAACTTACCATACTGCTACGTCCCTCATCCTGGCCTTTGTGCAACTGCTGAACATTTTACTTGTATGTATATTAGAGCCCATAATACATTGTTACTATTTTCACTTTAACTGATCACTTATCTTTTGAAAAAGTTTTTAATGTTTATTTATTTTTGAGAGGGACAGACAGAGTGTGAGCGGGGGAGGGGCAGAGAAGAGAGGGAGACACAGAATCGGAAGCAGGCTCCAGGCTCTGAGCCGTCAGCACAGAGCCCAATGTGGGGCTCAAACCCACGAACCATGAGATCATGACCTGAGTCGAGGTCAGATGCTTAACCGACTGAGCCACCCAGATGCCCCTATTCACTTATCTTTTAAGAGATTTAAAAAATAAGATTAAAAATTTTGCCTTCCTAGTTACCATTTCTGGTGCTCTGCATTCCTTTATGTTGATACAAATTCCGTTTGGCATATATGCCTTTCTATGTTAAGGATTTTCTTAAACATTTCTTGTAGTGGTGGTCTGGATGCAGAAATCGCTACGTAACTTTTGAGTCTTTCCAAATCAAGCCCAACCATATTTCTATCTAGAATTAGTTTCTACGGACCCCATCAAGATCTCTATAATCCTGTCCTGTCCCTGTTTTCGTTGGTCTCCCCTCTCCTCAAAACTAAATCTATCCTTCTAAAACCAGCACCAGCCTACCTCTTACAAGAAGTCCTCCTTGAATGCCTCTCTGTGTATTGTCAACTCTGAACTTCGAAGACACTTGTGGTCTGTTTCACAAAGAGGGGCCTCAGTTATATTATTCATTAATGTGTTATTTGCATTTGTTTTGGATTTCTAGATAGGCTATAAACCAAGAACCAGAGAACCAGCAAAGAAACGCATGTGCTAACGCTAAGAAGTTAGACAATTGTGTACTGAATTGGTTAGGGCAAGGGGATGTACGTAAGTACCAAGAGCACCTAGAACAATTGGTTTAACTGCACCCCTTCAGAGGAGTTTCTTAAACTGTCCTCTACATGCAGCCTCCAGTAAAACCTGGCTACTTCCCTAGTGACCCCAGAACACCCAGGTCACTCTCAGTACCAACAGGTGAGTCTTAAGTCACTCAGACATCTTTACGAAATGCTTCGTAATCATGGTGTGCAATATGCATACACTGAGGTATGCATATTGAAGGCAGGTATTCTCGGACATTGAAGGGAGGGCAAAATGGCACAACTCCTATGGGGAGGGTGGGACTCTGGAAATATTTAACACAGCTGTATATGCATCTACTTTTTAATCTAGCAGCCCCATTTCTGGGAATCTTTCCAGAGATACACCATCACAAATACGAACTAACATAGGCATACAAGGTTATTTGAGGTGGCATCATTAGCAATAAAATGTTGGAAATAATCCCAGTGGCCACAGCAGAGTGGGTGAATGGACAATGGTAGATACACAGGGTAGACAGAGTACTATGCAACTGTGAAAGGAAAAAAGGGAGAAATGCTTCTCGAACATGCTGTTAAGTGAAAAAGGCAAAATGCAGAATGCCTATCAGGCTTCAGATGTACTGCCTTTTACGTAAGAAAAATGGTAAAACAACATATTTAGATTTTGGCTTAGTTTTACAAAAAGAAACATAAGCTGTGCGTGATAATCTGATAAAAAGGGAAGAAGAAGAAAAGAAAAAAAAAGGAAGGAAAGCTAAACCGAAAAATCTTTAAAATGGTTAGTTATCTAGAGGAGATAGGCAGAAATGGTAAAGACAGCGATAGGAGCGTGGTTTCTCCGACCAAATGTTTTGTATATAGTCTTGGCTTTCAAACCCTGTCGATATTGTATTTATTAAAAATAAAATAAGAGAGAAGAGAAGAGAAGGAAAGAGAGAAGAAAAAGGCAAATCCTTAACACTAATAGGAACAATTGAATAAAACCGTGTCTCCAATCAGTAACATGACCACGTAGAGAAAATAATTATTTCCAATAATTATGAGCACTGTACTCTGAACATATAGCCTCAGGAAAAAACATACTGCAAATGTGATTTTTTTTTCTTAAATCTGTATACTACAAAGGTCCTAGTTGTAGTAACAGTGAACACACCTAGCAATCAGATTTTGGTTTCTAATAACATTCCTCCACGTAGAGAATCCAGAACTCTTTGGAGAACTCGCTGATTTGGGTCCGGGACAGGGAAAACACGAGATGATCTTGGACCATCGTCTTGTGCCAGAAAATAAGGAAACGCTCCAAGACTAACGAGACTATCACAAAAGGACACAAGAGCCAGTTTGGAGGGATTTCACTAGCTAAATTTAGAAAAACATTGATCATCAAAATCATCATCATAATAAGTGAATAAAGCAATTAGTGAGCTCAGAGCAGACGCTCAAGGCCAGAGGGAAGGGGAAGGAGCCTCCTCAGAAGAATGCCAGCTAGTAAATGTAGAAGAAAGGACACAGCTCGAATCAATTCAAGCAAGCATCATCGATGAAGGTTGAAACACTGATAAAGGTTTCTTAGGGATGAAGATCCAAGGTTCCAAACTATTGTCCTACCAATGACTGACAATATACAAAAGGAAAAAGCGCCTTTACCATGGAGAGATCTGGCTGTCACCCCCTAGATCAAATGATCGCACAGAACATCACTGTGGTATGACACCCGATATTCTGGTCTCCCGATGTAATGCTATACAAAGTACCCAGCACCTGTGTGGATCAGCTTGAGTCTTCCCAAGTCTCTAAATCCAACTTCCAGATTACAGGAAATACAGAAGACAAGAGAGTGCATCTAATAACATCCCGAGGAAACAAACAAATCCAGCTTGTGTGACATTCTAGAACAAAGTTCTTTGGGGGGGGGGTGTCTTCTAAAAGCCAGTGTTGTAATATCATATGATTGTGCTCATACATGCAATTTGAGAAAAAAAACAGGCGGATATACGGGAAGGGAAGCAAAAATAAGATGAAAATACAGAGGGAGACAAGCCATAAGAGACTCTTAAATACAGGGAACAAACTGAGGGGTGGGGTGTTGGGTGGGGGGTGGGGGGTGGGCTAATGGGGGATGGGCATTAAGGAGGGCACTTGTTGGGATGAGCACTGGGTGTCATATGTAAGTGATGAATCACTAGATTGTATTCCTGAAATCATTATTACACTATATGTTAACTAACTTGAATTTAAATTTTTTAAAAAAGCCAGCGTCATGGGCCAGGGTGGGGAGATTACAGATGAAAAGATACGAAAGTGATATAGAATGAAATGCTCTATACAAACCTGGACAAGACTCTAGTCCAGGGAAGAAAAGCTATAAAAAATGGAGGGGAAAACGGGGGATATTTGAATATGGATAAAACATCAGCTGATATGCAGTTAATTGCTGGTTTGTACTCATGAGGGATAATGTCTTTGCTTAGGAAGGACCTGATGAATATTTAAGAGTGAAATCTCATGATGCCTGCAAATTATTGTCAGACATTTCACGAGAAGAGAGGCAAAGCAAAAGCAAATCCGGGGAAATATTAAGACAGTTTGAATTTTAGATAATGGGTCTGTGAGTGTTTATTATTCTTGTAACTTTTCTGTGTGTTTGGATATTTCAAAATACAATGCTGAAAAACACATATAGTTGATATATCTTGTGTTATATGGAAACCAAATGTCATCATTAAAATTATAAATTAAAATTATACACACACACATACACATATACACACGTGCACTAACACAATCTCTAAAAAGTACCATTTATCGTACATAAGGACCCCCAACTGATGAGATTTTTGTTTACCAACACTCTGAAAAGCAAAGATCTAATATCACTCGCCTTTTGTGGACAAAATGTCAACCCTCTATTAGAAACACAGGCAAACATGGCCAGAAGTTGGTTTTTATGTGTTTTGGAGTTTTTGCGTTTTTTGTGGATTTTGTTTTTTGTTTTTTGGGTTTTTTTTGTTTGTTTGTTTTTTTGAGTATTTGAATTCCTGGAAATATGGTCATTTGCAGAGGGGAGGAGGCCATACCCTGGTCGTCACCTTCCTAAAGAGAGAAATCTTCACTTGCAATCTTGGTGAGTGCAGTTCTCAACTCTTGTTTTGCTGTCCCTGCCCCCTGCCTCCGAGGGGACCCCTGCAGACCTGAGCCCAGAGGAAGCGGCAGGCTATCACGTCAGCCCTGCTGGTGAGTCCCCGGGATCACCTCCGCCCCAGCCTCAGCTGCCCGTTGGCTTCCCCTGGGGAACTAGGTACCCGTCTGATGCCCAGACCCCATCACAGACCCACCGACTCAGAATCTGTGAAACCAGGGGCGCCTGGGTGGCTCAGTCGGTTAAGCGTCCGACTTTGGCTCAGGTCATGATCTCGAGGTTCGTGAGTTTGAGCCCCGCGTCGGGCTCTGTGCTGACATCTTGGAGCTTGGAGCCTGCAGCCTGCTTCGGATTCTGCCTCTCTCTCTCTCTCTCTCTCTCTCTCTCTCTCTCTCTCCCCAAAATAAATAAACATTAAAAAAAGAATCTGTGAAACCATCCCTTCGGTATTTATTAAGTGCCCACGGTATGAAAACGTTTCTGGGCACCCCAGTACTAGGCCAGGGGTGAGAAGCAGAGGGTCCTTGGGGGTCCACACGTCACCCTGAGCTGCAAAAGAAATTCAGCCAGAAAAACAGCCAGAGGTTGGCTGTTGTGTGACTGTGGACCTTCCCCAGGTGAGTCTGGGGCAGACTGGCTTCAGAGGAAGGCTCTCTGTGTGGCCCCAAAAGCCAACCGGGGGTGGGTGGGGGTGGAGGGGGACCCTGGTGGAGGGTGGGGGGAGGGGAGGACCCCGTCGTCACCGGGCCAAGCAGACTCACTTTCTGTTCGGAACTGTGCTTCTTGGAGCATTCGGAATCATCTTGCCAAATATTTGTGGAGTTCTCCAATGTCTGCCAGGTGCCCTGAGCCAGGCAGCGTCTGTAGGCCCTTCCAGAGTTTTCTGCAAAAGTAAACAGAGCTCTGGGAGAAAGGTCAGGGGCCACAGCCCATTCCCCAGTACGTGGTGAGGTCCTCACCGCAAAGCTGTGGAAAATCCCAGGGAAAAGGGATTTGCATTTCCCTCAGGAAAACACGGAAGCTTCTGAGTTTCGTAACAAACCACGACCCGCTCACGTCTGCTGTGTTTACCCAAAATCCCAGGAGCCAGAACAGTCCCTCTGAGTCCCTGACTCGGAGATGCACAGCCCAGCTGGGAGACTCGCGGACCTGGGGTGCGATCGGAGGGCCATCGCGTCCTGGTGCTTAAGGGGCGATGTCGCGAGGAAGAGACAGGGGTGGACCCAGCCTGCTGGGCCACCTCCAAGCTCGGTGGCCTGGAGCTCGTGGTCCCTCCGCTCCCTGAGATGCTCTGCCCGCGATGATGATCAATGTGGCCCAGCCACATCCATTCCCGGGACCCTTCCCCAAAGGGGTCTCCCCCTCCCTGGGCCACTGGCGACTGGACTTGCAAATGAGAAATGGAAAATGTCCGAACTTTCCCACCCTGAGCCTGTTGGCAGTAGGCTGATGGTGACGCTTCGCTGGCTTTAATGGACGGCCACCCAGAGGGAGCTCCCATCTGCCACCCGAAGGGCCCCTCGGAGCCTGTCCGACTGACCCCTCCAGCACCATTCTCCCAACACCTGCTCCCCAGACCTGCGCCCCCTGCCCACTTCCTGCCTCTGTTGATGGCACACCCTTTTTCCCAGGCCTGGGGCCCCAAACTTTGGAGCCGTCCTTGATTTTTCTCTGTGTCTCTTACGCTTCATCCTGCCCATCAACCAAGCCTGTCAGCTGCCGGGCTTCCAACCTACCCGAGTCTGAGCACAGCCTTTCACCTTTCACCTTCTGTTCCCCCTCCCTGGAGCTGCCCTTCTCCCTCTCCCTCTCTCCCTCTCTCGGTTTATTGCAAATGCCTCCAATACTCCTGCCCCTCCTCATGGTCTATGGGTAACACGACAGTCACACCATGTCATGCCTCGTCCCAAATCTTCCCAGGGCTGTCTGAAAACAAGTCAGGGTCCTTCCCTGGCCCCCACAAAGCCCTGGAAGGTCTGGCTCCTAGTACTCTCTGACCTGACCTCCCGGTGGCTCTCTTTCCCCTTCAGGGCTGTCACCGTTGCAGTCCCCCATCACACCCTCCCCACCCTCGGATTGGAGTTCTTGTTCCCCTGGTCTTTTCCCACCAGAATTGTTCTCCTTCTTCCTTCTCTAACCCTCTCCTTTGCCTCCATATTTTCTTCTCACTTGCAAGAACCCGTCTGGATTCTAAGATTTAACGCACAGGATGCTGAGCAGAAGAGTAACTTCCCACCTTCTGCGAATCACACTCCCTCTGGGACACTCCAGAAGCCCAGATCCCATTTTTAAAAAAAGCCTTGAACTCAACTTCTTTGTAAGTTTAGATTTTGGACCACGTTTCCCCCCCTCCCCCCAAATGGAATGTACCCGTGTCTTTAGCTCTTGGGAAAAACAGGTGGACGGAGGGGCCGGGTGGTGATGGTCCGTTTCATGTGCCCTTGAGACCCATGGACATTCAGGGTCTTAAAGACCTTCAGGAATCCAAGGGCTTGACCTCGGTCTCAGCCTCAGTTCCGTTTACGAAGCAACTACCATGCGGCTGACTCCGTGCCTGCCTTTTTGTTCATTCCTCTGCGTGGCCTTAAAAGTAGCCACTGTTTGCTTCACTTTGCAGACAAGAAAACCACAGCTCGGAGGGCTTGGACACTTGCCCAAAGTCCCAGAGGGTAAAAGCAAGGGGCAGGCTCTGGACCCCACATGCAGGGCTCTTTCCACCCCACTACGCTGGCTTGCCCCAACTATCCAGACTCTCTGGTCCAGCAGACTCTGGTATCTTCCTTTAAACATCACGTCCTCATGCCTTCTGGGTCACCTTCAGCTGGATTTGACCAGAGCACAGTTCCACAGAATATGCTACTAGCTTTCCCATCGAGACATGCATCTCTCTTCCTTGGAAACTCTCTCTTAATCGAAACCAGGTTTTAACTGATGATGAGTTAGTGAGCTGAAATTAAACACAAAGTATCACCATCTCGCCTGCACAGAAACCCGTTCTCACTTGGTTTTGCCTAGAACTTTGTAACCGCTTATGTTTTTTGAGAATAATTTTTTTTTACTTGCTCTCTGATGGTCTGCGATCAAAGGCAAAAGAGTTCTAACCAGTAATTGCTTCTGTCCCCTTCCAGAATAAACCCACCAAGAGGCTGGGCTGCTGGGGCCGGTGGGGGGCAGGATAATCATCCTGGAGTCCTACGTAATAGCCACTTCCTTCAGGCAGGGTGGGGGCGAGCTGAGTGGTTAAAGATTCCATCCAAGTCCCATGGGGCTTAAAAGCACCATCCACCAGTGCCACCTTCCAATGTTATTGCAAGGGTAATTTTTTTTAAGGTTAAAAAATTGGGGGGCACCTGGGTGGCTCAGTCGGTTAAGCATCCGACTTCAGCTCACGTCATGATCTCACAGTCCATGAGTTCGAGCTCTGCATCAGGCTCTGTGATGACAGCTCGGAGCCTGGAGCCTGCTTCGGATTCTGTCTTCCTCTCTCTCTGCCCCTGCCCCCCTCTGTCTCTCTCTCTGTCAAAAATAAAACAAACATTTTTTTAAATTATAAAAAAAAGATTAAAACTTTTTTTTAAATGTTCATTTTATTTTTGACAAAGAGAGAGGGAGAGAGCATGCATGCGAGTAGGGGAGAGGCAGAGAGAGGGAGAGGGAGACACAGATTCAGAAGCAGGCTCCAGGCTCTGAGCTGTCAGCACAGGGCCCAACGTGGGGCTTGAACCCATGAACTGTGAGATCATGACCTGAGCCAAAGTCAGGCGCCTTAACCGACTGAGCCACCCAGGTGCCCCAAGATTTTATTTTTAAGTAATCTGTGCACCCAACACGGGGCTCAAACTCACAACGCTGAGATCAAGAGTTGCATGCTTTACTGACTGAGCCAGCCGGGCACCCCTTGCGAGGATAGTTTTGATGCCCTTCTTCTCCATCTGACAAGCCCAAAGTTGGGGATGTGAGCATCCCAATCTCTCCCCCACCTCTCACTCCTCTCCACGATGACCCTGCAGTAAATTCAGTGATAGCTGGGCCTAGACTCTCCAGTCTTCAAAGAAAAGAGGACTATTGCATTAATGGAGCATCCAGGTGCAGAAGACAAGCAGAGGTACACAGAGAAGAAGGAAAGTGTGTTACTGACAGTGTAGGAGACCTTCTGTGGGGAGCAGGACTTCAGAAGACCACAAGATTGGAGCTCTCTCTCTCTCTCTCTAATTGCTCCCTGACTGGCCTACCCAGGAGGGAGCAGCCTTTAAGGAAACTGCCAGAAAATGGTAAAATGAGACTTACTACCTTCATGCCACCAAGGTAAGTAGGAAGGGCAGGGAACAGAGACATTTCCTGGAGAAGAATGAGGCCAGCACACGTATCGATCAAAGGTCCCGTTACAAAAGGTCCCTGTGGAGAGAAAAGGTCCAGAATGAATGGAAGTGTTGGAGCATCCAAGCCACTGATGGAGGCAGAGGTGCCCAGGAGCCCAGAGCCTCCTTCCTGGCATGGGAAGCTGGTGCATCTTGCTCAGGAACTAGCATGGGTATCCCACTGTCCAGACGGTCAAGGTTGCGGAATGGTGTGGGGAGGAAGGAATCAGCTTAGCGCATCCCCAAGCACTGTGACTCTGTCTACCCAACCTGACCTCTGGCCCTGGTCCCATCAGCTATGTCAGTGTGTACGTCACACTGATGTTGGTTTGTTTTAACATGGACTGAACTCTCACACAAACTCGGGGTCAAGAGGACACTTGGGGATTCAGCCAGGGCCTTCTGTTCCATAATTAACTAAAGAATCATCAAATCTTCATCAGTTAGATCCTGGAACACCCGTACTGAAATGTGCAAGATGGCCAGTGGGTAGACAGGGAGAATTGAGGTTCTTGGTTACATGTATCTGACCCAACCCCTATTTGGTCATATTTCTCCATTCGAAGACCAAGCCAACAATCATTATGAGATATCTGCACCATCTCAAATTCAAGGGATGATTTACACCCTGGCACTTGGCAATGAGAAGATAAAAACCTACGATGCAGCCTTATGGGCCTCCTGGAATGGAATGAAGGGGTTTCAGGCCGGATCCCAAATGTCCATATTGTAAGCGGCTCACTCCTGGGAACCAAGCATCGTTCCTATCTGCTTCCTATTGGGTCTGGAACGCAAGGGCCACTCAGGTTGAACAGCCACGTTCCTGGCGTCAGGACCCCACAGACACAGATCTGCCAGGTTATGAGCTGGCTCAGGCGTCTTGTGGACCCAACTGCCAAGTGTCGGCACATGGTCTATGTGAAGCAGTGCTCACCTGGCCGAGCTGCTCACGGCATGACTTCAAATAAAGAGGACTTGTCCTACTTTGATTTCAGAAAGCAAAGTATTTCGGCATTCCCCAAAGTGAGGGGTGGTTCTTGTAACAGATGTCAAGCATTGATTGTTACCAGTCCAGGCTGAAAAAAATATTCAGAGGGAGAGGGGTATGGCTTGAAGGCTGGCACTGGTTTTGGGTCTGGAAAAAGAAGAGAGAGTTCATGATGTCCTGTCTTCTTGTGGGCCCCTAAATGAAATACTCTGAAAGCAGCCAGAAGGATAAGGAGGGGCTGGCTTTCATCATTACAAAAGTTAAAAAAAAAAAAGAGTCTAGATGTACTCAAAGAGTCAGTATGAGGGCAGGAGAGGCCATGGACTGATCAAACTATTAGCATAGTTGCTAGAACACTCTAAATCTACTGTAGATCTGGATAAGAGAAATGTTAAGACTCAGATTCAGATAATACTTCCTCCCACCCACCTACCCAATAGAGTCCCAGGTTAATCTATGGCAGTCGCTCACATCATGGTGGTGAGTGTGCTGTGACCGATGGCTTTAAATAAATAGTCACATCTATGAACATCTTGTCTCATATTGTCTTTTATAATAAGAGGTGGGAGTCTCTCTTCCCCTTCCTTGAACGTGGGTAGGCCTTGGTAACCATCTGACCCAATTAAACATGGAGGAAGTAGCTTCTGAGGCTAGATCATAAAAGGCAACATGGCCTCTGGTCACCCGCCATGCTGTGAGGAGCCCAGGCGGTGTAGACAGGATGTGGGGAAGTGTTATGGCCAACGGACTCTCAGCTGGGAGCCATCATCAACCAGCAGACGTAAGTGTGAACAAGCCTTCAGATGATTCCAGCCCCAGTCATCGAGTCTTCCAGCTAAACTTCAGATACTGAAGAGCAAAAACAAGCCATCCTCGCTGTGCCTGGTCTGAATTCCTCACCCACAGAAACTGTGAGAGATCATAAATGATGATGATGATGATGATGATGACGATTGCTTTAAGCCACTAACCTTTGGAGCTATTTGTTACACAGCCATGGGTAGCTCATACATGTGCTTACCAGGAGGTTCCTTGAGTAAGTCTCTCAGACACTTCTCTTTGTATTGAGCCCACTTGCGAGTTGTGTCCTCAAGGAGGGATCCTGTAACCTGGGCAGAAAACACCACGGTGACCCCCAGGTTAGCCACAAACACAGAGGAGGCCTCATTAGCATTTTGCCATGACTCTCAAACCGTCCCACTGAAGGGACCCTCCTGGCCTGCACTGAGAAGCAGAACTTCTTCAACATCTCATGTCCCATCTTACAGATGGGTCTAATCTGATCTAATCTGATCTAATGGGTCTCCTGATCTAATCACACTGGTTTTAGTACAAATATGGAAGATTTTTCTTCCGCCGCAAAATCTTCAATTGGGGTTGACGTTTCAAGAGGAGGCAACCTGGTCACCCTGAATGGTACACCCTGGTAGATGAATATTTGCACGTTCCTAAGATTATGTGCATCTCAAAGAGAGAAGCATTGTACCAAGAAGGGTCCGATACTGTCAGGGAAAGGCTACGAATTTTAGGGACCTGTGCCATCCCACCTAGCGGCCCGTGGGTCCAGAGTCAAAGATTGGGTAGACAGATGCTCTGCTACTAAACTGAGGCTTTGGGAGTTTTCTCTTTCTGACATGAACTATCTCCTCCCATAGAGTCTTAAAAATACAGCACATCTTTTTGGGCTTTGCAGACAACAGAGTTGTCCAACAACATCTAATTGCATATCCGTACCACTGCTTTTGTCTTTTGAACAAAACAAGGGGTTTAAAGGGGTTTTCTCTTCTTTAACTTAACTCATCTTTATTGAGCACCTGTTGTGCGCTAGGCTTTGCATTAAGGAGGGACCGAAGGGGTGCAGTGATGAGCAAGATACAGCTTCTGCCCTAAAGGACTTAGAATCTGCTAAAGATAAGACAACTGTGTAATTGGCTGGCATGCAAAGTCAAGTGACATTCTTATGCCATCGTCCTCTGCTTCTAAAGAGCCTCATCTCCTAGTGGCTCAGTATCAGCACCATTGGTCATGAACCAGAAATGAGTTTTCCTTGGCTCAACTAAGCACCAGATTCTGTCCTAAGCCTCTCTCCTGCCTAACCCTGCCTCCCATTTCTTCTGTCTCTGACCTGGTCCACACTGCCCCCAAAGGGATAGGTCCACAGGGCTCTCCTGCATAAGGTCTTCCCCTCACAGCCTGCTGACTTGACTTCACATCTCAACCACCCCCAGCTCAAGCCTCTCGACCCCAGTCATGCTTTTCTACGACTTTGGAAAACGTCCTCTCGTCCACCCTCACCGTCAACCTGGCTCACTCCTTGTTTGCCCCTGTTCAGTCGAGACTAATGACCCCTGATCATGCTTGACCACCTCTGTCACTCAAGTCTTGAGCTAGTGACCCTTCTCCCCAGTGACCCCACACATAAACAAGTCCTATGGCCCATTGTGTTGTATTGTCATTGGGGCTTGAATTGTCCAACCCTTTCACTATCCCATATATTCCTTGAGGGCTGACATGTGTCTTTTCATCTCTGAATACAAGCCCCTAGCACAGGGCAGGAGCTATTGTCCTCAGTTTCCCCCAAATTCCAGCTAAAGAAACAGAAGCACAGGTGTGGGACAGAGTTGGGGTGGGGCTGAACACAGGAGGGGTTAAATATGTGATCTCACTCACACACACACACACACACACACACACACACACACACACACAGCCAGCACCACCATCACCCTCACCCCCCACGAAAAAACCCCAACCACCTATGAGCCCAATGGGGCAGCCAGTTTCCACCTTCTGAGTAATTAGTCCAATCTGCCTTCCCCCTCCTCTGCCCTGCGTGGCCCACCCCCCAGTGCTATGGAATTCATGACGGGGTCTGGGAATAGTTCCTTCACATTTTTTCCCCAAAGAATCACACGGCTAGCTTTTTGAAGAAGAATTGGTATAGTCATTGTTAGACCAGGGGTTCCCAAACTTTCTCAACTCATGGTGCCCTCAGTGGCTCCATCATTTCCCCCACAGCACCCCTAAGCCAAAAGAAATGCCTAAAGTCCCATTCGTTTAGTAGGTAGGGCCAAACAACTTAAGAAACTTTTGCATCCTAGCAACTGTGTGCCCACCGGAGATTAGACAACCTCCCAAATCTGGGAATCAGATCGGACACAGCCATGTTTGCCCCTGTTCCATACTGATGTTTGGGTGGTCCTTGCTTTTTATGATAGCATCTGCAAAACACTGCCAGCTCTGTAGAGATCCAACATCATCAAAGGGAGAGGAGTGTTACCGAATACTGAAACTATGAACTACCCTGAGCCAGGTCCGGCGGATGTCACGTAGAGCTGGACTTCCCTTGAAAAATTAAAATGTCTTATAGCAGCCCTGTGAACTCACAGCGGTGCCTCGAGGCACCTTAGCACACAATTTAGAAACCAGGGGATTAGCCAACAAGTAATCATGATAATGATAATGAGGAGGAAATAGTTGGCATTTATCCCTAGGCAACAGGCTTTCAGTCTCCCCTTAATATTTTCTGTCTCTGAGTTGTGGCAAGAATCAAGATGGAAGTTTATTAACATATTGTCTAAGGAAATAAACATCCTAACAGGACCATAGCGGACTCTATATTATTGTCCACAAGTTCAGCACATAAGTTGATAGCCAAATTGTCAGCTTCCAGAATCCTACAGGCTGCCGAAGTAAGACCCTTTCTTAGATAAGGTGCTGTTTATGTCCTCAGGGACTTCCCCAGAACTGGCTGAGGAAAAGACAATAAAATCAGTCAGGCACGTGAACTGTCCCTGGATGGACATGACCCTCTCCTCCTGCCCTGTGCCATGACTGATGGCCATGGCTGAAAGTGCAAGGAGAAGGGGGAGGAGAAGGAGGGGAGGAGGCGGTGGAGGAGGGCGGGGGGAAGGAGAAGGACAAAGAAGAGAAGAAAAAGAAGGAGAAGAAATCTACAAAGCACTGAATTTGGTCAATGTAGGGGAGCTGGAAAAACTCAGACTGCCTTCCCAAGTACCTGTCCTAAAGACACAAGGAACACAAGACGCAAATCCAAGTTCAATCACAGCCCGATTCAAACAAAATAGAGGCACGGCAAGAACACGGATGGATGTTTTCTAACTGGAAAAATTGACTTGATCTCGATTCTTCTTTCCCTCTTCCCTTTCTCACAGGCAACCAGCATCAGCGACTAACTTGGCTGAAAGGAGAGGAAAAGGAAAAAAAGACCTTCTGTTGACGGCTTTAAATACATTTTATTGTATTCTTGGTTCAAGAAGGCATCTGCCTCTCTGTCAATCAAACAAAAATTACAGGAAAGCAAAAAGGGGAGAAGGTGGAATCAGAATCTTATATCAGAAAATACCATCTCCTTCCGGACTCTTCTCTCCGTGCACATGCTTCCGTTTACTTTCTTCTTTTTCTTTCCCTTTTTATTTTAACCAAAAAAGGAAATCATCTTGCTTTGTGTTTTCACCGGAAGATATAGGGTGACTATGTATCCATTTCAAGACCCATACTTTTAAAATGCCATTTAAACAGCTACATAATGTTCTATGAACACATGTGATATAATTTTAAATCTTCTAGCATGAAACACTTGCACTAGCTTAGAGGCTTGTTAATAGAAATGATGCTGCACTGAAAATATTCACAGTTAAATGTTTGAGCACATCTTCATTTTCTTAGGAGAAATTCCTTCAATTGGAATTTCTGGGCCAGAGAGGATACACATTTTTATTTTATTTTTTTTATTTTTTATTTTTTTTAAATTTTTTTTTTAACGTTTATTTATTTTTGAGACAGAGAGAGACAGAGCATGAACAGGGGAGGGGCAGAGAGAGAGGGAGACACAGAATCTGAAACAGGCTCCAGGCTCTGAGCTGTCAGCACAGAGCCCGACGCGGGGCTCAAACTCACGGACCGTGAGATCATGACCTGAGCCGAAGTCGGACGCTTAACCGACCAAGCCACCCAGGCGCCCCAAGGATACACATTTTTAAAGGGTTCTGGTAACATAGCGCCAAACTGTCCTCGCCAAACTTTTTTTAATTTAAAAATATGCACCTTTTTACACTCTCATCAGCAATGCACCAAAGAGTCACAGATTTGTTTCTCCAAGAGCCTTCGATAGAGAGTTCATGTTTTTTAAAGCCACAGCAACTGCTCATTCACTTAAATGAGTTGGGGTGGGGGGTGGGGGGTGGAACCTGCTTGGATTTCGAAACTAAACCATCCCTGAGAATTTCTCATGAAGTGAATTTTATGAAGACTTTCTGCCAGAAAACATGCCATAGTCATTAATATTCCAGGCAGGGAAAGCATCTGTGAGCAAAATCCATCATGAAAGTCTATGCAAAGCCTCGTCGTGTAAACATCTGGAGGGAAAATATGGGTTTTTAAGACTGAGAACCAAGAGCGGGGCGGCGGGGGGGGAGGAGGGGGGGACATTGGGGCTATAGATGCACACTGGAGGACAGACAGAGGAAAGAGCTTCTGGAAATAGATGCGGGTGGCAGACCAGGGACACTGCTCGCTTGGAAAGAGTATTGATTGTGAGAATGCCAAATGATAGAGCTGAGGTGTGGCTTTTTCAGTGTCACAAGCCGGCCTGACACATTGCAAATTTCGCTGCCGTAACATATATACGTATATATTCCGTATGTCAACAGCTCCCAAAGGAATGCCAGGGAAGCGAGAACACTTCAGACACCACGGGCTGACTTGACTCCCTGGTGCCACTGTTCATGAGCCACGTGATCTCAGGTGACCGTCTAACTCCCACCGACCTTAATTTCCCCGACTGTAAAATGGGCTCGGTGATAACACCTCCGTCCGAGGCTCGTGGCGGGGACCTAGCGGGACGATGCTACAGCGGTGGTGGGCACTTAGGGGACGATCGATGCGTGATCGTGCGTAGAAGGGGAACGAGGCCAGACAGCTCTTTGTTCAGTTTTAACGTGCCACGTACAGAAGATTGAAGCCAGGAGGCGAGTTCCGTAGGGACTCGCCCGGCAACCCGTTGGCTCTCAGGAGCACGATGGCGGCCCGCCCAGAGGCTGCCACCATGGCAGGGATTCCACGAAACCATCCATCGGGCTCACATCCACAGTCCGTGAGGGCTTGAAGGCAGTCTCGGGGAGGAGTCGGATGCAGAGAATTTGGTGGGTGTTTTCTGCCCGTCTGGTCCCGGGTTAGCACCAAAGAAAGCCCGATGAGGTGCACACTTACAAGATCAGGGACACGGCCCTCCCTGTTACGGGGGCAGAGGAGGCATTTCTAACAGGAGGGCCTCCCTCTCGGGGTTGCTGAGAGCACGAAATGAGTTAGTACACAGGACGTGCCAGGCACGGCCCTGGAGAACATCGTGAGTGTTCCATCCAAGTGTTAGCTCGTGTTAGCTCTTACTGTATTTCGTTAAGACGAAAGCAGGTTGCAATACAATATTTATAGTCCGAGCCTATGTTAAAAAAAAAAAAAAACTATATGGAAATAAATGGCAGAAAAATGTCTGAAAGTACAAGACCCCCAAAGCGAACGAGGGTGATTTCTGGGGGGGTGGGGATCCAGTGATTTATAGCTGGTGTTTGTACTTCGTCAGATTGCATACGCTTAATTTTTTAACCAATGCTCATTCTATATTTTCATACTGAGAAGGAAGGAAAAGGAGAAAGGAAAGGAGGAAAAAAAAAACCCACTGTCCATCAACCTAAATAATCAGGCCTGAGAAAACTGTAAAAGCAGACAAGAGGACCTATGTGACAAGTTTAAATGCTATTTACAAAAAATTTTTTAAGTTGATTTTTGAGAGAGAGAGAGAGAGAGGGAGACAGAGTGAGTGGGGGAGGGGCAGAGAGAGAGGGAGACACAGAATGGGAAGCAGGCTCCAGGCTCCGAGCTGTCAGCACACAGCCCGAGGTGGGTCTCGAACCCACGAACCGCCAGATCGTGACCTGAGCCGAAGTCGGACGCTCAACCGACTGAGCCACCCAGGCGCCCCTTGAACGTTATTGACAGAGTTCACGTGGGCCCTGGGAAATGCTAATATAAATGATGTCAAGGGGAAAGTGGGATTCAAAACGCTTTATACATCACGATTTCAGCTGCCTAGAAGCATGCATAGGATTTGCAGAAAACATGCCAAAATACGAACAGCGATGGCCTCCGAATACCTACATTGTGGTTTCTCGCTGCTTCCGTCTTAATGTTTTTCCAAATTGCCTACCAGAGCCCCACACGGCTTCTCAGATCGGAAAAGATACAAAAGTGGTCCTAACAGCAATCATTGTAACAATAACAGTGAGAACGCGCTCTTACTTGCTTGATGAAGACCAGGAGCAGCAGGCCGAGGACTGGGGGAGAGCGCTTCCCGGAGGCGGGGAGAGGCCTGGCCCCCCGGGCAACGGGGGTGCCCATGGGCAGCGTGTGGACTCCAGGTGGGGGACCCCGCTTCCTTCTCCGGGGCGCCGCCCCGCTCGGTGCCGGCCTCCCCTTCCTTGCCGCGACTTCACAAGTGCGGGCACGCTTCTAGAAAGGTCCGAGATGTACCACAGGCGGCCTCCCGCTGCATTCTTCCCTGCACGGGGCGGGGGGGGGGGGGGGGGGTGGAATGTTTGCACAAACCCAGTGCGCGCACGCGGGGAGGAGAGCCTCCGAACCGGTCTAGAGCCACCTACCGAATCTGCAGGGTTTCTCAGAAGCTGGCGGCTCATCCCCCGCCCCGGCCCCCACCCCGAGGGCAGGGAGATTTTTCCCAGACTTTCCCCAAGTCGGCTGTGCTCCCAGGGACTTCCTCAGCAGAGGCCGCCCCGGGAGGAAAAGCCGGGCGGGCAATGGGCCCCGCTTCCGAAGCCCCCGCTCAGGGCACAAGGCCACCTCTGGTTCCAGCTGCCGTGCAGGACAGGGTGGGCCCGGTTCCAGCTGTGCGGTGGGCGTCTTGGTGACGGGTTGCGTTTCTTACTAAGGCAGCAGCTCGTCCTGGCCGCGAGGGCAGGGTCTCCTCCTGGGGGGGGTGGGGGGGCGTCTATGTTAACACTTCCAGGGAGAGCTCAGGTCCAGACCCAGGTCCTGAAGCAAAGCCCCCAGTCGGGGACCCCGGCCCCGTCTACACCAGAGCACAAGGACGAGGGGAAAAGGCAACTAACATGTTTGTAGTTTCACACACGTGCATATGCGCAGGAGCTTTCGGCCCACCACCTGTTTCCTTTGCCCTCACGATGGTCTGGTGAGGGCGTGATCATTTCCCCACTTGACAGATGAGCAGGTGAGGTCCAGAGAGGTTAGGATGCTTGCTCAAGGCCACACAGCAGTAAATGGGAGAGCCGGGGTTACCCAGAATCACCTGCCAGGGTTACTTGGCCACGTGCTCTATCTCACCTTAGGTCTGCAGGCCTTGTTCCTTTGTGCTGGCGGGTTCCTCGCGGGGCCTCTGAAAGGCTCCATTCGGCCCTTCTCACCTCACCTCTCCCCGTCCAGCCCAGAGAGGCCCAGGAGGAAGAGGTCCTGACTGGATGAAACGCAGTCTGCAAGAGACAAAAAGATTGTGTTTTCATTTAGTTTACTCTTGCTTTTGTCTCCATTCAAGTTCGAACAGGGGGGCTCACCTGCGCTCACTTATCTGAGTAAATGATTGCTGAACCGTGTGGGAGAAACATGCAAACATCGCTTAATAGAAATCCTTGCAGCTCTTGGGGCTCCCAGGGGGCTCAGTCGGTTGAGCATCCGACTCATGACCTCAGCTCAGGTCGCGATCTCATGGTTCAGGGGTTCAAGCCCCACGTTGGGCTCTTTGTTGGAAGCACAGAGCCTGCTGGGGATTCTCTCTCTCTCTGCCCCTCCCCTGCTTGCATTTTCTTTCTCTCTCTCTCAAAATAAATAAATACACTAAAAAAAAAATTAATTAAAAAAAAAAAGAACAAGCATCCTTTTTTCCCTGAAGGGACAGGAGTCCGGGCCACGCACGAGCTGTCGGCTGCTGGACAGATGCCATCTAGTGACGAAACATGGTAACTCCTCTTCCCAAGACACGGGTGGCCAACCCCGCAAATGCAGGGCTCACAGGAGGAGCCAGCAGGAGGCAGAGAGTGACAGTGACCCACAGGGCACTGCCCTTCTCCCCTGCCTGCCCATCCCGGTGATTCTCTGTTACATCTGGGGGCACATCTGGGGGGCCATACAGTCTAGGACCCGTGTGTTTCCATGTAGGACCACGTGGAATCTTCTGTGATGTTTTTCCTGCTCTTATTCCTGCATCAGTGTCCTCCGCCCGAGAAGTGACTGTAGTGTCCTCTGTGTCACCACTCCCGGAGAGCCTCCATGACAAGGACAGGACCGAGGGTGCCAACGGGTGTGCCTGCCGGCTTTGGAGACCCCAGGACGGTGCTGGGTGCCACACCCCTGCTCTGCACAGCCCTGAGGCCCCAGAGGAGGCTGCCTGAACCTTGAGTCTCTCCGTCCCCGAAGCAGGACGTTGTCTTTGGCAGTTCTATCTCTGTAGGGTTGGGCAGGGAGCAGGCTGTGGCAGGCTGCGGGATTCCGAATTTCTGGAACCCAACCCTGAGCACCCCAATGGATGCAAAAGGCAAGCGGGGGGTGGTCCAGACTCACCCAGACACCTGCCCATACGCCCCTGGTCTTCATTAAGCACCGACCTCCTCCATACAAACCAAAGTGTGGAAGGAACCCAAGTGTCCGTGGACAGATCGACAAACAAAACATGGTCTATCCACACCAGGGATGCCACAGAACCTTCCAAAGGAAGGAAATTCTGGGGGCGCCTGGGGGGGGGGGGCTCAATTGGTGGATTGTGCAACTTTTGATCTTGGGGTTGTGAGTTTGAGCCCCACGTTTGATATGGAGATGACTTAAAAATATCTGGGACACCTTGGGGGGGCTCAGTCGGTTGAGCGTCCGACTCTTGGTCTCGACTCAGGTCATGATCTCACCGTTTGTGAGTTCGAGCCCCTACATTGGGCTCTGCGCTCACAGCGTGAAGCCCGCTTGGGATTCTGTTTCTCTCTCTCTCTGCCCCTCCCCCATTCACTATCTCTCTAAAGAAATAAAAGGAAACTTAAAAAATACATAAAAACAAAGGAAGGAAACTCTGACACCCGCTATGACACGGGTGAACCTTGAGGACGTTACACTGAGTGAAAGAAGCCGGTCAGGAAGAGAGGGTACTGCATGACCCCACCTGTGTGAGGTCCCCAGCGTGGCCTGGTTGGTAGAGACAGGAAGTGGAGTGGCGGGTGCCCGGGGCCAGGGACAGGGAAGGGGAGCTCCACCCCCGGGGTCCCAAGATGAAGAGGGGACTAGAGACTGGGGCACGGCAGTATGAAAGGAGAAAATGGTCACCATGGTGAATTTTGTCTTGTGCGTATTTTACCCCGGGTTTAAAAAGACAAAAACAGAGCCGGCATCGTCCTACACACCCACACCCTGGGGAGGCTGGGGGCGCGAATGCAGCTGATGGGAACACGTCGGCTTCGTGCTTTCTTTCTCCCGCGGCTTCTCAGGCCACAGGCGCGCACACGGGCGTCACACGCTGGGGGGCCCCCGGGGATGGGAGAGAAGCCCGTAAGGGTGCCAGATGGCAGGGCTGAGAGGGGCGGGCAGCACGCGGAGGTGGGGAGGCGGCCCGCTGCTCATCCCAAGGCCGCACGCCTCCTCCAGCCATGGACGGGGCTGGGAGACAGCAGGTGCACGTCCTACTTCCCGTCTGCCTCGCCCTGGCCTTCTCCCTCGCCGCCCTGGGCAGCAGCCACTGGTGCGAGGGGACCCGCAGGGTGGCAAAGCCTCTGTGCCAGGACCATCCGGGAGGGCTAGGATGCATTCATCTCAACAGGGGCCACGGCGGTGGCAGGAGGGACGACGAGAGCCAGGCCGTCCGGTACATTTGGGAGACGGGAGACGACAGGTTCATCCAGAGCCGGTTCCACGTGGGGCTCTGGCAGTCCTGTGAGGAAAACCTCGGCAGCGCAGGTGAGCGAGCATGGCCGCAGGTGCCGGGGGTGGGGGCGACAGAGGCAGGGGCTCGGGAGCCAGGCTGCCTGGGTTTGAATCCCAGTGCTGCCGCTGACAGCCTCTGTATCCTTGGGTGAGCTTCTTCACCTCTCTGGGCCTCCGTTTTCTCATCTGTGAAATAGGATGACAGCAGTATGTCAGCAAGAGTTATTATAAAGCGTAAATGACTGGCTTCCCTGCCTTGCAACAGTGCCTGATGTGGGGTGTTTGTAAGAATGCGCTTTGACCATTTGCTAGTGTCTACCCAATCCCCCGAGAACCCAAAGTGGCCCCGTCTGAGCCTAAACCGCATCCTTGCACTTTTTAGGGGGTCTTGAAATGGCAGGTTCTCAGGGGCACCTGGGGGACTCCGTCAGTTAAGCATCCGACTCTTGATTCCGGCTCAGGTCGTGATCTCACGGTTCGTGGGCTCGAGCCCCGCATTGGGCCCCACACTGATAATGTGGAGCCTTCTTGGGATTCTTTCTGTCTGCCCCTTACTCTATCTCTCCCTCAAAATAAATAAATAAACTTAAAAATAAAATTTAAAAACTTACAAAAAAAAAAGAAATGGCAAGTTCTCTTGGAAAATTGACTTTTATCATCATCGGTGGGAAAGGATCCTCCCTCTTGGGGGGCACCTTCAAGAAGTAAGAATCCTTAACAAGCTAGACCTTTGTCTCTGGAAATCCTTGCAATAACCCTGCAGAGTAGGTATTATTTCCTCAGCTCACAAGTGAGGAAACTGAGGCTCAGAGTTTCAGGTCATATGGCCGGTGAGCCCAACCCCGCTTTTGCCGTATTACTCAGCCCCGGTTCCATATCTTTTGAACTTCTGCCAGTTGGTAAGGAAAATGGGAGAGGAAGACAAGAGAGAAGAGGGAAGGGAATGGTTGGTATTTGGAATACCTATTTCAGAAAAAAAATTTTTTTGTTTTACATCCTAAGGAACTAAGGAGGGAGGAGCTGAACTCCGCAGTGTCATACAGCCTGAGGGCAAACCCAAATCCATGCTTGGGGCCACAATGCTCTGCCCTTCCTGCTAGAAAAGCACACCTGTCAAGGTGGAAAGGAGAGGACCTCCCCCCCTTTTTTCTCTTGACCTCAGGCTTAACACATTAAATTTCTTGACCAGCTTTTTGTTTTCCCTGGAGTTTCTAATTGCCTTTTTTTCATCCTTATAGCATTAGTGGTTTCTTCTGAGGTCTAGGTAAAAGGCTCCAAGTAGGAACCCTCTCAATGCTGCTTACCCCTCTCCATCCTGCCCCACTGGGGGCCACCAGTGCCTAGTCTTACCCTTCCATGTGTCCCCGTCAGTACATATGGCCTTTGCTTTAAGTGTGGTACACATGATACAATAGTACCTAGAGCTAAAGCTACTGGAAGGGCCTCCTGCCCCTCTCCTCTGGGGGGGTGCCACTATCTTCCTATACGTCCTCTCTCTCTACCCCCACAGACACAGGAGGCTCATGATCCTGCATTCTGGAGGGCACTGAAGGCAGTCTCAGATTTTCAGTTTGGAAAATATAGTCACCAAACCCATAGGGAAGTTGCTTGGGAATTTCCACTCCCCTTCCAAGTCCCCACGTGAGGTCTGCCTACTTCTATTTCCATAGCTGCATATAAGCATCACTCCGGTTATCAAATGTTTGTTGTGCATGAGAATCGCCCAGCAAGTTAATACAAGTCCAGGTGCCCAGTGCAGGAGATTCTGGTTCGATAGATCTAAATGGGGTCTAGATATCCACAGTCTTTTTAAAATATATATATATATTTAAGTAAGGTAATATTTATACATAGATAAGAGATCAAATCATTTAAAAACACTTATAAGAGAAACCAACAGTCCCCTGCTGCCTTCCTGCTCTATAACCTGGTCCCACCCTTCAGAGAAACCACTTTTACGTCAGTTGTTTCTTCTGGTATTTGCCTCCATGTTTCAAAAACCATATGCTGTCTTCATGTTAGACATGATTTATTGACTTCCTGTCATGACAGATAAGGATAAATCTCTCATACCACCACATCCTATGTCTGTTCTCCCATCTTCCTAATATACTTATATTGTTGTTTTATATAAATCAATAAACCAATAATTATTTAGACTGTATAAATATTGTTCATTACAGAATCTATCAGTACATTAAATTTCTTGTACAGCCTTTTGCTTTCCCTGGAGTTCCTAATTGCCTTTTCTTTTCCCATCCTCATAGCATTGTTTTTTATTCCCCTCAGCTCTCTTTTCTATCTGGTGTTATCTGTATCTCTAATAAGCTCCCCTGGTGATTAAGACACACACCAGAGTTAGAGAAGCATGCCCTGGGGTATAGCAAACCCTCTGGAAAGGGCGTTCTGAGCAGCATGGAACAAATTCACTAAAAAGCATTTCCTTGTCAAGCACAAGATGAGGGGAATGGGGGTATACAAAGGTGAGTGGACCACAGTGGTGAGGATCGAGATGAAACTAAAACAAGGAAAAATATGACCATGGTTACCACAAAGATTCACATATGATATCAGAATAGAAAGGAGAAAGAGGTTATTCACAGCTCTGGGCATGGCGAAGGCTTCATAAAGGAGGTGGCCACTGTACCTCCAAGCAGGACTGTGACTTTAGTAGATGGAGATTAGGATATTCCAGGCAGACAGGACAGAGTGTCTGAGGCAGAACAGTCCAGGTATTTGCGCTAGAACACAAAGCAGGGTGGAAGGGGAAGCCTCGTTACAGAAGAACTTAACCCACGTGTCTCTTCAGTGTCACCCGAGGCAACTCTCCTCCCCTGCCACGCAAGGTCACGGTCACTCCAGGACAAGGATCTGGGCAAGACAGCAAGACAGTGTTCCCTAGAAAGAAACACCTAAATGAACAAGATGAGAAGCACTGCTTCTCAGGAGCCAGGAAATTAGACACCTGTCCCTGAGCTTTCTGATAAAAACCTGTGACCCAGGTGGGAGGAGGGGGGCTTTCTCGACCTAAGCAGAGGCCGACAGCAGAGTTATGGGCTGTGAGAAGACCTTTCACACTTCTTCCTCTAGAGACCCGGAATCTCCTTGACATTCTAACAACACACACACACACACACACACACACACACACACACACTCACACACACACACTGCCTTCTCGTGGATCACACCTCTGCAAGGTTTTTAAATATATTGTCAGGAACACAGGCTGAATTCTAAGGAGGGTTGATGTTCTCAACGTTTCATGGACAAAGCCAAGTAGAAATAAAGAGTGGGATTCTTGACTCCTTTCTGATTTATGTGCATCTTATATACTTTTTTTTAATTTTCTTTTTTTTTAATGTTTTTATTTATTTTGGGGACAGAGAGACAGAACATGAGCAGGGGAGGGGCAGAGAGAGAGGGAGACACAGAATCCGAAGCAGGCTCCAGGCTCTGAGCTGTCAGCACAGAGCCCAACGCGGGGCTTGAACCCACAAACCATAAGATCGTGACCTGAGCTGAAGTCAGACGCTCAACTAACTGAGCCACCCAGGCGCCCCTCATTCTTTGTAAAAGTCTTACCCAGACTCCCTCTTTCCCTCCACAGTGCCCAAAACTCAACTGAAGAGAAGTTGTCTTATAATTGCCAATGAATAATTTTGTGTCTATCAATCCAAAAAAACCCCTCTGTTCACATTTTTTACGCTTCCTAAGATAATAAGTTCATCCGAGTAAACCACAGTCTCTAAATACCGTCATCACTTTATTAAGAGCCAAGAAGAAGCATGTTCTCAGAATACCTTTTTTTCCCTCGGAGAGATGTGATCACCTTCATGTGTTATGAGACGCTCCCAGAGCAAAAAGCTTAGAATGAAATTTTTACTAAAGAGTAACTAAATTAACAGCAAACACGCAAAGGAATAAAACAAAAGATACATGCCACAGGTCGCAAACCAATGCCCACAGAAGGTGGTAACAAAAGCAAATGAAGCAAGGTCATCAGAGAATACCAATGACCTTGAAACCTCATCCCCAGATAAAGAGGCAGCCCCTGGCTCAGCTCAACTTTATGCTCATGAGGGCTTACGTGCTCAATGTTGTCAGATCCTCCAAGTTTTCCAGAAAAGTAAAATACTTGGATTTCCCCGTGAAAATCCCCAATTTTAAAGCATCTCGAAAACATTGCGTAGGCCCAGGAAAACACATTGGCTGCGGAATATAGCCTGGGGCCCCCAGTTGAAGATCAGTCCCCATAAACATCTGCTCATAAGTCTCATTTATCACAAGTGTCTGGGAGATTTGGGGTAGACGACAGAAAAGGATTACTCCCCTACTCACGCATACTCTCTCTCTCTCAAAAATAAATACACATTAAAAAAAAAAAGAAAAGAGAAGGATTACAGCTGGAGGTGAATGGGAGGGCACCCAAACTGCTCAAAGAGAGAGTCCCGGAGGAGGGGGGAGCCCAGGACACCTGACAGTAAGGACTCCATCCTGGGGAGGGTGCCCCTTGATCTGAGAAAGCCCAGGAAAGGGGTCTCGGGAAGTCCAACACCCCCTCCCCAGCTCTGATGTCCCCAGAAGTGTCCCTGGATCTTTTCCTTCTGAGTCAGCTCTGTCCTTGCAAAAGCTGACCTTCCAGGGGAGGCTAATCCAGAGTGTGATTTTAGAACATCCTCTGCACAAGCCACCTCCTCCCATTCCTTTATGCCACTGTCTAAAGTGCCTTTAAATTTTTTTTAATGTGTTTATTATTGAGAGACAGAGACAGAGCATGAGCAGGAGAGGGGGAGAAAGAGAAGGAGAGACACAGAATCGGAAGCAGGCTCCGGGCTCCGAGCCATCAGCACAGAGCCCGACGCGGGGCTCGAACCCACAGACGGAGAGATCATGACCTGAGCCAAAGTCGGACGCTTAGCCGACTGAGCCCCCCCGGGGGGCCCTGCCTAACGTGCCTTTAAAGGGGTGCAGCACCTCTGATCCCACACTCTGAAATGGAGATTTGAGATGAAAGCGTCCAATCAATGAGCCAACACAAGGTGTCAGTTTCCAATTCTTCGCTGTTGCACTAAACCCCAAAGGTCAAGGACAGAGGGGCCTGGGCACCCCATAGAGGGGAGGGGGTGAGGAACAAGCAGACAGAGATGCCGGAGTTCAGCACTGGGGACCCGGACACCAGTTCCCAAGCTGGCACGTTGCCCTGCTTGGCTGGTGAAACTCTATCGCCAAGCTCCGTTAACACCCGCCTCTCTGGCTTCGTGGGATTTATGAAGATTTTTCCTTTTAATCCCGCTGGCCTCATTCAAAAGGAACACCATTTCTGAGGATTCAGATTAATCAAGGGGTCACGACGGCCTGACATCTGGCCCAGGCTGACCTCAGCCTTCTAAGCTATTGTGAATTCTCCTGATCTCCTTGGCTGGCCTCCGCTTTCTTTTCTGCCGTGCCCCTGGCTCTGTACCTGGCCTCCATTTTATTCCCGAGAGAAAGGGCGGCCCTCCAAGGAAGGCAAGAGAGAGAATTCGTCCTCCGTGCATTATGGAGAAAGACAGCAGGTGGGTGATGTGCATAAGGCACTGGGTCTTACGTGTTTCGATTCCTGACTCTACTGACCTGTTTGCGCCTGGCCTCCAGATCTGTAAAATGTGGCTGTGTGCACTTGTCTTTATCGATAACAAAACACTCAAAAAAAAAAAAAACAAATAAAAACATAAGGCAGTTCACAGAATCCTTTCGCAACTTTGTCATTGGAGGACTTCTATCATACCCATTTCACAGATGAAGAGACCGAGGTTCAGAGTGGTCCGATTACTGAATGGCAGAACCAGGCACAGAGGCCAGGCCTTGAGGATTTATGTGCCCCATTCTGTCCTTGACACGCACTTGTTACCCCCTGCCGGCCTCACTCATTGGGTCTCGTGGGGATGACAAGGGGGCTTACGTGAAGAAGCGCTCGCCGGCCCCAAAACGCTCTCTGAGAGCAGCGTGTGAGTGTGGAGATGTCCCCAGTGCAATGGAGACTTCCTTGGTACAACCAGGAAAAACTGGCCGAAGTTTTGCTGCTGCGACCCTAACACCGTGCCCACTGCCAAAATCAGAGAATCTTCAGGAAAACGGTTGCATCCATCCAAAGTGGGCTTAATTCAAAAGCTGAAGAGGCCACCGTGGCTACAGATTGGCAGACGGGTCCCCAGTGCTGTCATCCTCACCCCTAGGTTGTGTAAATGCCCTCCCCCGGGTCATGTGACGGGTAAAGCCTGCGACACGTTCTCCAGAAAGAATCCCATCAGAGCAGCTCAACCAAGTGGCTGTATCATAAACCCAGCCTTTGTTCCTCTTCTTCCCAGAGCCCAGCAGAGGCGCAGGGCAGATGTGGGAAGCAATGAGGCCCCAGGGCGCTTGGTGTTTCGTGAGGACAAGTGTGGCCAATCTGAAGGTCTGTGGCATTTAGACGTGCACCACCGTGAGCGTGCACCTGTTCGTGCGGACAGTCCTTCCCGCATGAGCCTGACACGGTAGAAGGTGAACCGAAGGGAAGGGCTGTGTGTTGAGGAAGCAAGGCCATCAAAGAAGAGGAACCTTGACTCAGAGCTGGAGGAATAGGGAGCCACTGTAGGTTCTTGAGTAGGAGAGTTACCTGGGGTTTTCTCTCCTACAAAGGAGAAATAATTTCTGCGGTCTAAAGATGCTCCCCCAAGCTTCCTTCTGTCCCTGAAAACTTCCAGGAAAGGTAGGTGATGTGACCCTGGCCCTCAGGATACTTACAGTGTGCTATATTTAATAACAATCTGGGCCCTAACCACATGCAAACAGCCCCCAGTACAACTCATTTTATTTCAGGGAGATTTCGGTGCGTAGGAAGTGAGAGCGGCTTTCCTGTCCATTATTTCATTAAATCCTTGACGCGAGGCCAACGCGGGGACCGCTAAGCTTGGTTTAGGGCTGAGAAAGCCATTCCTTTGGAGAGGCAGTGATCTGTGCCCCACCTGGCCCTGTTTTAGTTCCCACCAGCCCAGACGGGGAGCAGCTCCGGGGCTCAGGCTTGTCTGCATCCTCTGGCACCTTCTGGGCTGTGCACCAGATTGCATCCATCCAGTCAGTGATGCAACGGGGGCGGTGTCCTAATGCGGCCCGAGTCCTAATGCTCCTGTACCAGCCACTTACCCTCAGGGGTCCTTGGAGCCACTCCCCTGAACTCTGCAGGGAAGAAGCAGGTGATTGTGCAGGCATCTGGGCATCTGTCATGGCAGACGATACTCCCAGGCTTCCGGGACCCTTCCGGAACACGAAATAAGCAGCCTCTGGTGCACACTCAGTAACTACCCCCGTCCTTCCACACTCCAGAAAGCACAGTAGGATTCCAACAGCGAGGTCACTCGGTAACAGCTCTGAATCTGCTCCAGTGTGTTTTTTAAAATCATTACAGGGGCGCCCGGGTGGCTCAGTCGGTTAAGCGTCCGACTTCAGCTCAGGTCATGATCTCACCGTTCGTGAGTTCGAGCCCCGTGTCGGGCTCTGTGCTGACAGCTCAGAGCCTGGAGCCTCTTCTGATTCTGTGTCTCCCTCTCTCTCTGCTTCACTCCCCTGCTTGCACTCTGTTTCTCTCTCTCTCTCTCACACAAAAATAAACATTAAAAATTAAAAAAAAAAAAACAATACAAACTTTGTTCCTTTCCCTCTAACCAGAGACAAACTGAGACTCATACCATAACGGATGCTGTTTGGGAAGGTGAGAACCTGTGGTCTAAGGCTCACAGTATCAGCCCAGACGGGCTGGATTATGCCTCAGTAACAAACAACCCCCAAATCCCAGGGGTCTAAATCAACAAGTTCATCCCTAGTTCATTCCGCATGTATTTTTTAGGTTGGCGAAGGGTGACTCCTCCCCACAGCTATCCAGGGACCCAGGCTGATGGGGACTCCATCTGGACAGGTGCTTCTGTGAACACAGAGACAGGGGAACAAGAACCAGAACATTGGCTCTTAAAGCTTCTGACCAGAAGTGACCCACCCCATGCCAGCTCCCAGTTCATTGGCCAAAGGAAGTCCTATGGCCAAGCCTGGATTCACCAGGAGGGGATTGAATCATGCTCCTGTTGAGGGGTGGGTGGGGTGGGTAAGGGGGCCAGCACATGTCTGTGAACAGTAAAGCCATCTGCCACGTCCCCTAATCCTTGTTCGAAATGACCTGGGATAGGGGCGCCCGGGTGGCTCAGTCAGTTGTGCGTCCGACTTCGGCTCAGATCATGATGTCACAGTTCCCGAGTTCGGGCCCCGCGTCGGGCTCTGTGCTGACAGCTCGGAGCCTGGAGCCTGCTTGGGATTCTGCGTCTCCCTCTCTCTCTGTCCCTCCCCCACCCATGCTCTGTCTCTCTCTCCATTAAAATGACCCTGGATAGGGGCGCCTGGGTGGCTCAATCGGTTAAGCGTTCGACTTCAGCTCAGGTCATGATCTCACAGTCTGTGAGTTCGAGCCCCGCGTCAGGCTCCATGCTGACAGCTAGGAGGCTGGAGCCTGCTTCAGATTCTGTGTCTCCCTCTCTCTCTATGCCCCTCCCCTGCCCACACTCTGTCTCTCTGTCTCTCTCAAAAAAAAATAATAAAAAAATTAAAAAAAAAAATGACCCTGGATAGACTGAAGGTGCTCGAAACACAGTCTGTCCCTAAGAGAGTGAGGGTGCTAGAAACACAGTTACTCCTCCTTATGAGTATATTCTCTTTGTGTTCTAGGTGAAAAGTGTAGAAGTTTCCAGAGTATAATACCAGCTGAAGAACACGGTAAACACCCATGTTCTGTCCACCAGGGCGCCTCACAGCGTGGGTCACTTTGTGTGTGTTGGGGGAGGCGGGGGGAGGGGCGGAGACACGAGAGAGCTCTTTGTGGTTTTTCCACAAAGTCAAGTCCAAGTGCTGGAACCACCTGCCCCCTGCATGTGCCCTGTAGTCGTCAGGGGCTCTGGAAAAGGTGGTACAACCGACCTTGCCGGCGGGGAGGGGCGGGAAGCCCTGACCGGTAGTGTTTACCGGGTCCCAGGGCACGCATACGCCCACGGCGGCCCACGGCGGACGCAGGGCTGGGAAGAGATGGGCTCCCGCACCCTTCGTCTTGTCTGTGCCGCTCATCAAATCCGTGATGGTTTCGCGGGGTCTGTTTCCCCAGCGGGAGTGCAGGTTTTGTGAAGGCTGGATCTACACCTGTTTCGCCCATTGCTGGGGCCCCAGGACGCAGCTCACAGACACCAGCTTCCCTCCCTGTTCCTCTGTCTTCTTACCTCCACCTGCAGCACAGTGTCTCCTAGAAGCGGGCGGGATGCCCTCCGGAGGGCAAAGGATCGGCCCACACAGATACAAACAAGGTTTCGGGATCTCTAACCAGGGCTCCTAAACGCTCAGCCGCCTCTGCCTTCTTCCTTAAGCTTGGTGTCTTCTTTAAAAAACCAAGATTGGGCCGCCTGGGTGGCTCAGTCGGTTGAGCGTCCGACTTCGGTTCAGGTCATGATCTCACGGTCTGTGTGTTCGAGCCCGGCATCCAGCTCTGTGCTGACAGCTTGGAGCCTGGAGCCCGCTTCAGATTCTGCGTCTCCCTCTCTCTCTGCCCCAACCCACTCGCATCCTGTCTGTCTCTCAAAAATAAATAAAACATTATAAAAAAAAATAAAAAAAAAATAAAAAGACCAAGATAAAGTCTTCTGGTCAAATCCAAACAACGTACTAACTTCTGAACTGGGGAATAGAGAGGCCACCACCCCCCCAGCCTCTCTCCTGTCCCCACATCAGACTCCTGCTTTATTGTTGTTGTTTTTATTTTTCCCCCTCCCAGCGAAGGACAATCTTTTAAAAAAATATATTTTTAATGTTTATTTATTTTTGAGAGAGAGAGAGAGACAGAGCATGAGCAGGGGAGGGGCAGAGAGAGAGGGAGACACAGAATCCGAAGCAGGCTCCAGGCTCTGAGCTGTCAGCACAGAGCCTGACGCGGGGCTCGAACTCACAGACTGTGACATCATGACCTGAGCTGAAGTTGGACGCTTAACTGACTAAGCCACCCAGGAGCCCCTGTGTTCTGTTTCTTTTTACATGCTGACAATCTCTGTATTTTATTTTTTAATTTTTTAAAAATTTTTAATGTTTATTTTTTGAGAGAGAGACAGAGCATGAGCGGGGGAGGAGAGAGAAAGAGGGAGACACAGAATCCGAAGCAGGCTCCGAGCTGTCAGCACAGAGCCCGATGCGGGGCTCGAACTCACAAACAGTGAGATCATGACCTGAGCCAAAGTCCGATGCTCAACCGACTGAGCCATCCAGGCCACCCTGTTTTTGTGTCTTAGAAGTGAACAGGATCAAAGGGTTTGACATCACAGTGCTTTTTTTTTTTTTTTTTAATTTTTTTTTTTAACGTTTTATTTATTTTTGAGACAGAGAGAGACAGAGCATGAATGGGGGAGGGGCAGAGAGAGAGGGAGACACAGAATCGGAAGTAGGCTCCAGGCTCTGAGCCGTCAGCCCAGAGCCCGACGCGGGGCTCGAACTCACGGACCGTGAGATCGTGACCTGAGCTGAAGTCGGACTCCCAACCGACTGAGCCACCCCGGCGCCCCGACATCACGGTGCTTCTGAACTCTCCAGGCTCAATGTCTCTATCATCCTCACACTTTGCAGGACTTTTGTGGCTGTCCATTGGGGCCGAGATCCTGAACATCCTTCTGGTGTTGACGAGTGCCGTCCTCCTGGGCTCCGGAGTGAGTTCTCAGAGCGCTGGTTTCCGCTGGCTCAAGGTGGACGCCTCTGTAGCCATCCTCATGGTGCTCGCAGGTACTTGTCGACAGCAGCCAACAGGGGATTCCCCACAGCCTGTCCCAGCGGGAGGGACAAAGCTCCGGGCTGTCTGTCCCCACTGCCAAAGCGCAGGCTGGCTCTTCGCCTGTCAACGGCCCGTTCAGCAGGACAGCTGGCTGGTCCACCGGAGAAGTCACTGAATAAATCCCACTGGAGGGGCAGGGGGCGGGGGAAAGCAATGATGCTTTGGCTGACGGATGAAAAGAAAGGGGATGGAAAATAAAATGTATTACTGGGTCTTTATCACAACCCTGGGAAGGAGACATATTGGCTCTGAGAACAGAAATTGCCTAATGTCCCACAGTAGTTTGTCAGGAAATCCTACCTGGGTGTCAGTTCTCTGCTACGTGAGTGCTGTGTGACCCCAGGCAAGTTACTCAACCTCTCTAAGCCAGCTACCTCCAGTGGCTATAGTGATGACTAAGTAAATGCACCTACTCTGTGGGAAGAATGCAAGAAATGGTTGCTTGCTGAAAGTCATTATCAAGCTCGATGTACATGTAAGAATAAAGAACTTCCTTTCTTCGGGGTGGCAGTCTTCCTTCTGTATCCTCCTCTGTATCAGAGCAGCTTCATTTGGTCTCCGGAGTGGCCTTTCCATCAAGAAAAGGACCCCCAACAGATGACTTCCTTTGTTTCTCTGTCCCCATACCCCAAGCCCTGCTAACAGTGCATCAGTCCAGCCGGGAGCTCACTTCTGTGAGTGATAAGTATCAGGAGTCTTTCCCAAGCTTTATCATCAGCGAATAGGGTGATAAAATCCAATTTCTGGATCTTCATAACAAACAGGTAGGCCATGGGCTCTTGGAGACTCCTCCCCAGGTCCTGGCACCCTCCAGTGCTCCCCCCAACCCCTACCAAGGTCATGAGTAAGCCTCTTTCTGGACGTCTATTCAGTTTCAAGTGTGCAAACACAGTTTCAGGTAGACTGTTGGAGGGTTTACATCACAAGGACTTTAGGTGGCCCATTAATATATAAATAATTGCCCCCACCAATTAAAACTCATTTCTATTTGGGCCCCTGAAGCTGATCCCTACCTGGGCACCATTTGCCACACATTTATCCAATGAAAACACGCGTGAGATTAGACTCCCCACAAAAGAAAGACACAACAACGAAACAGCCAGCATTTAAAAGTGAAATCCAAGGCAACTTTCTTGGGTTTTTTATTTTTATTTATTTATTTAAAAAAATTTTTTTTAACGTTTATTTATTTTTGAGACAGAGAGAGACAGAGCATGAACAGGGGAGGGTCAGAGAGAGGGAGACACAGAATCTGAAACAGGCTCCAGGCTCTGAGCTGTCAGCACAGAGCCCGACGCGGGGCTCGAACTCACGAACCGCGAGATCGTGACCTGAGTCGAAGTCGGACGCTCAACCGACTGAGCCACCCAGGTGCCCCAATTTCTTGGGTTTTTTAATGTTTATTTATTTCGAGAGAGAGAGAAAGAGCTCGAGCAGGGGAGGGGCAGAGAGAAAGGGAGAGGAAGAATCCCAAGCAGGCTCCGTGCCATCAGCACAGAGCCCGAGGTGAGGCTCGAACTCACAAAACGTGAGATCATGACCTGATCTGAAATCAAGAGTTGGATGCTCAACCGACTGAGCCACTCAGGCTTGCCCCCCGTACTCAGATTTTTCCCTAAAGTATCCCAGAGTTAGCAAACCATCCACACACAAAAGAAGTAATAGAACAGAACCCTGTGGAGTGTGGCTTCAGGCCAAATGTGGTCCAAGGACCCCTCCTCTGCCCTGGGAAGGAGAGACTGGAGCATCGGTGCCTCTGAGCACAGGGACACAGGGGCATGACACACGGGGAGAGGTGGCCACGGGAGGAACAACACGTCAGAGGAACACACGCCATATGCATTCAGGACAACGAGGAATTGGTGTGAATGTGACGGGGGACCTGCTTGGAAGGGTTCAAGAAGGACGCTCCTGGGGTTTACATCCAACTCGCGCAAGGTAGGGAAACCCCATCCCCACCTGTGGCTCACAAAGCTTTCCTCGTGCAGGGCTCCTCGGGATGGTGGCCCACATGATGTACACAACCATCTTTCAAATCGCTGTGAACCTTGGTCCCGAAGACTGGAAGCCTCAGACGTGGGACTACGGCTGGTCATACTGGTAAGTTGCTGGCCGTGGTGCCCAAGCCCTGACGGCCCCGCAGGGTTACACGCAGGTTCTGTAAGACTACCGACCTTGGCCATTGCTCTGCCGTCTGACTTTGGGTTGATTTCTTAACCTTTCTGGAGCCCAGCTCTCTCATCTGGAAGGTGATGAGACCTGTCTCATGTGTCCCTAGGCATTCAAAGAGATTATGTTTGTAAAATCCTTGGCAAAGAGTCAAGCCCTCAAGAAATGGGGATACTGGGGGCTCCTGGGTGGCTCAGTCGGTTGAGTGTCCGACTTCGGATCAGGTCATGATCTCATGGTTCATGGGTTCGAACCCCGCATTGAATTCTGTCCTGACAGCTCAGAGCCTGGAGCCTGGTTCAGCTTCTGTGTCTCCCTCTCTCTCTTCCCCTCCCCTGTTCATGTTCTGTCTCCCTCTGTGTCAAAAATAAACACACATTAAAAAATAATAATAAAAATAATAAAAAATAAATAAATGGGGATACTGATGTTATCCCATTCTTAAACATGGCTTACGGGGAAGAGTCCTGAGTTATAATGCTGCCTAATAAATACTTCAATCATGAGAGACCCTGCCCCTGCTTCTAATGGACAGATAAGTTGTGTTCCTAACAGAAAGTCTCAGTCATGTCACATTATACAGGGGCGCCTGGGTGGCTCAGTCGGTTAAGCGTCTGACTCTTGATTTCAGCTCAGGTCATGATCCCAGGGTCGTGGGATTGAGCCCCGCGTTGGGCTCCACGCCAAGCTTGGGATTCTCTCTCACCCTCTCTCTCCTCCTCCCCCCACCCCTGCTCGTGATCTCTCTCAAAAAATGGTATTGGTTCCAATATCATTTTGTTTTGTTTTGTTTCCTATTACTTGTAATTACTTAACTTCTAATCAAAGAAGTACATACAAATAGTTTTTAAAACTCAAACAGTATTGAACAGGGGTGCCTGGCTATCTCAGTCAGTAGAGTGTATGACTTTTGAACTTGGGGCTGTAAGTCTGAACCCCACATGAGGTGTAGGGATTGCTTAAAAATAATATCTTTTTAAAAAATCATGGGTTGGTTAAGCGTCCAACTTCCACTCAGGTCGTGATCTCACCACTCGTGAGTTCGAGCCCTGCGTCGGGCTCTGTGCTGACAGCTCAGAGCCTGGAGCCTGCTTGGGATTCTGCGTCTCCCTCTCTCTCTGCCCCTCCCTCTCTCTCTGCCCCTCCCCTTGCTCTCTTTCTCTCTCAAATATAAATAACAACATTTAAGGATGTTTAAAAATTGAAAATAAAATGGCATTAAATATAGCAATCTCTCAATTCCGTCTCCCCCTATCCCACTCTTCCAGCCCCAACCAAAACCCTCCACATTCCTCTCTGCTCTGGACCCCCTGCCCGGAGGTTTGCCACAGTGCTGTGAGCAGAGAGCTGTTTCTGGGCCCCATGTCATTATCTAACTTAGTTCACATTCACATTTTGTGGGAGCACATCCCCCAGTAGCTTTCTAAGAAAGGGTTCGAGGAGCAAAGATATTATTTTATTTCGTGCATATTTGGAAATGTATTTATCCAATGCTCTATATTTGATAGTTTAGCAGCGTGCATAATCCTTTGCTGGAAACCATTTTCCCTTAAAATGTTGAAGGTGTGGCTCCATTTCCTTCTAGAATCGACTGCTTCTGGCACGAGTTCCATACTATTCTGATTCATGTCCCTTTATAGGTAAGCTGCTGCTTTCTACTCTATTATTGGTATTCTGAAATGTCAGGATGATGCACCTTGGAGGGAAAATCTCTCATTCACACTCATTCTCCCTTTCCTGTGCTTGACGGGCCCTTCAATCGGAATATTCACATCCTAGAATTCTGGGTTTTTTTTCTGGTATTATTTCTTTGATTATTTCCATTTCTTAGCTTTCTGTTCCCTCTTTTTTACATTCTTTAAAAATGTCTTTATTATTTATTTTTGATAGTGAGCATGAGCAGGGGAGGGGCCGAGAGAGAGAGAGAGGGAGACACAGAATCCGAAGCAGGCTTCGGGCTCCGAGCTGTCAGCACAGAGCCCGATGTGGGGCTCGAACCCACAAACTGTGAAATCATCTCCTGAGCCAAAGTCAGATGCTTAACCGACCGAGACACCCAGGCGCCCCATGTTTGTTTGTTTTTTAATGTTTATGTATTTTTTAGAGACAGAGTGTGAGCAGGGGAGGGGCAGAGAGAGAGGGAGACACAGAATCCAAAGCAGGCTCCAGGCTCTGAGCTGTCAGCACAGAGCCCAACACGGGGCTCAAACCCACGAACCGGGAGATCATGACCTGAGCCAAACTCAGATGCTTAACCTACTGAGCCACCCAGGTGCCCTAGGTCTTTCTTGTTTTCTAATTATTCCTTTTCTAAATATCCTGATCTTGCTTTGTTCATGCAATAGCTTCTCATATGTCTCTGTAGATAGTAATCAAAAGGTTTTCTTCTTGGTGTTTTCTTCTGTTCTTAGCTCTTTTCTTTGGATTTTTTTTTTCTGTTTGTTGTTGGGCTTTCCCCCTAGATGTTGGTGTCCTTGAGGGTCAAGTCATGTTTAGGGATGATTGGAAACTCTGGAGCGAGTTTAGAACTTAGCTACAGTAGGCTTCTTTGTAGGTAATTGGAGGTGGAGGCTTCTCTTCTACCTGGGAATTTCGTCCCCTGAAAACACACACTCGTCACTTGGCAGAGGTTATTTCTCTTTCATTCCTCCTTGTTCTGTGGAAGATGAAAAGTGTAGATAGACCATCATCTCGGAACGTAACAGGTTTCCAGAGGGTGGGGATATAAAGTAACAACACCCAGGACTGGTGTCCTGCGTTAGAGCCAAGAGCACAATAACAAAAAAGCAACACTTCTGTATCAGCAGATCCCATGCTGAGTACTTCCCACACATTAGTTCATTAAATTCCTCACCACCGCCCTGTGTGCAGTGTTACTATCGGTCAAGTTTTGCAGATGAGGAAACTGATAGAGAGAGGTGAAGTCATCAGCTCAAGGGTGCACAGTTCCTAAGAGATGGGCGTAAACCCACAGTGCACATTGGGCACAATGACTCCGAAATCTTTTCTCTTAACAACACTGTTGGCTGGTGTCCAAAACTTGTGATCCAAAGTCTGGGTCCGAGCTCAGTGGAACTACAAGCTGGATTTTCATCAGACTGACCTCCCGCAGGAAGGAAACCACAGCCCCACACTCTTCCCTAACTGTGCCTTTTGTTGACAGCCTCGCGTGGGGTTCTTTCGCGCTCTGCATGGCTGTGTCGGTCATGGCCGTGAACAGATACACGGCAGCCCGCCTGGAGTTCATAGAGAAGCAGAGGGTATGGAAAGGCAGTAAGCACTCTCAACACAAATTCCTGGAACCCAAGGCTTCGGAAAGTGTTCGGGAAATGGAAGCTGCTCCCAGCCCTGCCGGGCATGCCCTTGTGAGTGCATCTGAGCACCTGCCACCAAATGCCCCAGGGAAGGTGTCCATGTGCTAGCCACAACCTACCAGCTCTGCAGAGGCAGACCAGCCAGGCACTTACGTCCACAACGAACATCTCTGGGGTGGACTTCAGAAGGCTGTGGTCCGGGTAAACTTTCTACCCATCATCTTACCCTTCATTAAACACCTTTGGCTTTAGCTACTGGTTCCCCGTAAAATGCCAGTGTCTTTAAGTGAGATCACTCTTACAGAAGATATCAACCATTGACACTCTAGTATAAATCAGCATCTCAGGCTTTCCTGACAGTGAGTTTAATCGAGGTAACCAAAGGAGATGGGACATGTGAACACCGAGGGTAAGAAGTTTTGAAGACAGGGGAAAGCAAGGTTCTAACTACCAAAAGTATAAAATGTGTTGCCCACACATGTTTGTTGACGGAAGAGTATCCAGAATTTTTTTCCCTTAATTAACAGACACAGATTGATAGCCTGTGTGACTATCCCATACTTCCTTTTTTTAATTTTCATCAAGAAGCCACGAATTTAAATTTAAAATATTAGTTTTGTGTTACTTTAAATATATGTTTTCTTCGAAATTTCCTCATTTCTACCTGTAGTAAAATCTACTTAGAAGAATAATCAAGTGATAAAACAAAATGAGAACAGCCGGATGGAATGACACCTTATCGCAACTAAGTAGAACAAATGTTGGAAATGTTGTACTTAAATTGCTAGGCACTTTTGCTTCTAAAAATAAACATTGCTATGGGGCTTCCGGGTGGCTCAGTCAACTGAGCGTTCAACTTTGGCTCAGGTCATGATCTCATGGTTTGTGGGTTCAAGCCCCATGTCGGGCTCTGTGCTGACAGCTCGGAGCCTGGAGCCCGCTTCAGATTCTGTGTCTCCCTCTTTCTCTCTGCCCCTCTCCCACTCATGTGCTCTGTCTCTGTCTCTCTCTCAAAAATAAACATTTAAAAAAAATTTTAAAAAAATTGCTAAACGTGCAAGTTGTGTTTAAAGCAGTGGTGTTCTGCATGGTTCCTAATGTGTTGTTATAATATTATATAAACTTATCTTATATTTTAAACTAACATATCATTGAGGCCACAGGTTGCTGAAGACATAATTTAGGTTGCTGTTTTCTTTTTTTTAAATAAGCTGCTAAATTATAACAACCCTAATTATTCCCTAACTTAGATTCATCTAAAGAAAGTATTCATGTGTTTAGTGAACGTGTCATTTCTGGAAAAATGAACAAACCATCCTTGAATGTTATGAATAAAATCACTTGATCTGCTTATGCCGAACGGTAGCCACAGAATAAGGAGAAATCAGCTAAGTTCTTCATGTTTGGGGCTCTAGTCAGGTATGTGCCCAATGAATGATGGCCGCATGGAATTTTGTGGTTTGTCGAACCAGGCATATTTGGAGAGATGTCGGATGGATTTTTGCCAGAATAAGCCCAACCAGGAGGGCGTGCTGAGGTCTCCCGCACTGTTTCCTCACCTAGAGCAGGGGGGTTCCATACCCAGTGGCCTCTGCCCTCCACAGTGTACAGGGTCCTTTGTATGGTTCATAACCCCTGTGTGTCCACGTAGGAAAGGTTCACAAAGAGACACTCAGTTCGCTTTTAAAAAGCAAAGCAAGGGGCGCCTGGGTGGCTCAGTTGGTTAAGCATCAGACTCTTGATTTCGGCTCAGGTCATGATCTCGTGGTTCCTGGTTCCAGCCCCCATCAGGCTCTGTACCGACAGCTCAGAGCCTGCTTGGGATTCTCTCTCCCTCTCTCTGGCCCTCCCCTGCACGCTCTCCCCCCCCCCAAAATAAATAAAATAAACTTTAAAAAAATGTAAGAAGCAAAGCAAAACAAGACACATCTGTGCAGAATGCGGTAGAAGGTGCCAGAGAGAAAAACGCATTTTCTGGAGCCACATGAGAGAAGCTGATGTCATCGGAGGGCCCAGGTGGCACTTTGAGAGACAAGCAGTGATCAGATGCCGGGCAGGACACAGGGTGCTTGATCCCTGAGGCTCCGGCCAAAACTGAATCTTTGCTACATCCTCTGAGCTCCCAAGACACTTTTTCTTCCTTTCAAGTGTTTTAAAGTGTTGATTATATTAAAGAATATAACCCACATAATCCTAAATGCATTGCTTAGTGAATTTTCAGACAGTGAACATAACCTGTACCCACCACCCACATCAAGAAACAGGGGCGCCTGGGTTGGCGGGGGGGCGGGGGTGCTCAGTCTGTTAAGCGTCCAACTTTGGCTCAGGTCTTGGTCTCGTGGTTTGTGAGTTCGAGCCCCACATCAAGCTCTCTGCTCTCAGCACAGAGCCCGCTTCAGATCTTCTGTCCCCCTTTCTCTGTGCCCCTCCACCCCATTCTCTCTCATCCTCAAAATGAATAAATAAATAAAAACATTAAAAAAAGGGGGGGGGGGAAGAGCCAAGGTGTCTCAGTTTCATATAGCTTTGTTCTAAGACAGACCCCGGTGGATTTTAATTCCTCGGTATATTGAAATGATCTATTTATACACCTGTTTCCCTCTTACAGATAGTAAATTACTTCTCTATGGCGAGGACTGTTCTCTGCATTCCCCGACATCTAAGACCATGGTGCACAAGTAGAAAATCCTCAGACACACAGACATATTTGTATATATGTATGTGATGTGTGCATTGAGAGAATATCATCAATGAATATATATGTAATATATACGTATATAAATATATATTACATATATATGTAATATATACATATATAAATATATATTATATATATGTAATATATACATATATAAATATATATTTATATATATATATATATATATATACACATGCACACATATGTTCTATCAAATAGACCATTTTATTTTTTAGAATTTTGAAGGAATTAATATAGATTGTGATTAAGGGCATGGATTCTGGAGCCAGACTGCCTCAACAAAAACCTCAGCTCCCCCCACCTTGACCTTGGGTGAGTCACTTGTCTGTCTGTGCCTCAGTTTTCTCATCTGTAAAATGAGAGAATAGCCCCCCTTTTTCGGGGATTGTGAGGACTAAGTGGGCTAATGTGTGTGAAGATCTTAGAATAATACTTGGCATTTAGCGAGCAAAACAGAAGGATTAACTGCTAAGATCTGCCACGTGCAAAACACTGTGTCGGGTCCTCTGGGTATTTAAGGAAACCAGATGGAGTCTGAGCCCCTGCCAGCGAGGTGGGGAAACAAGAGTGAAATCTCAGTGGCCGCGCCGGGGAGAAAGCCAGGATCCAATGAATGCCAAGCCACCAACCATTTTTAGCCTGGACACCATCCACCCTGAGTTAACCATTCAGTGACTTTCCTCAGGTGTCTACAATGCTCCAGGCACGACACCATTCCTCCTAGAAGTAAGGACCCAACCTTTGCCCTTTTCTGGTATGAGCTGAACGCCTGTTTGGGGTCCGTTGGTACAGAACTGGTCTGTGTCTACGGTCTACTTACTTCAACAACAGATGAGTCAGTCTCCAAGCTGCTGGCATTCAGTTGTTCTAAGGAATCCATCACGAGAAGCAGCCAGCAGGGGCTCCCGATGGCCTCCTCCAACCAGGCTCGGAGGACTGGGGGGCAAAGGGTCCATGTCTCCTCTTACGAGGTAGGTGGCAAAAAAAAAAAAAGATGGCGGCTGACTCAAAATGGCTTGGGCAAGAATAAGCAAGGTGTTCACAGATGAAGAACTGAGAAAAGCAGAGGTCTCCAGTGAGCCTAAATGCACGGATTGGCCCTGAGTCCGTTTTCCTGACTGTTTTCATGCAACCGACAACTTAGCCTCATTGCTGTCATCAGACACGCCCTGTTGGGGAGTCAGAGCTGAGAAGTCTGGGCTGAGGGGGACTTCTCTGAAGACCAGAATAAGGTTAATAGGCCAACCGAGTAAGACAAGCCATGTGTGTTCATGTAAACGTTTTTCACTCCTTAAATCCGATGAGGTGTGCGTATATGTAAAGCACTGTGTGTGTTTTACAAGCATGGCTGAGAACACCCCCCTGCCCTATAGAAACAGTTCAACGTTGTTCTCCAAGAGGGAGGTTGGGGGAGATTGGAAAACAGCCAAGGTTGAAGGTTAAACAACATGCCCATGACTTGTTGGTTGATCGAGAATATGTTAATATTAATATTAATTAATATGTTAAGCCAACTGTGATGAATCATATTAATATTAATATTAATTAATTATTAATTTAATTAATTCAATTAATTAATAATTAATTTAAATGATTTAAATTTAAATTTAATAATTAACTTAAATAATTTAAATATTAATTAATAATTAATTTAAATAATTTAAATTTAAATTAAATAATTAATTTAAATAAATTTAATTTAAATAAATTAATTAAATAATTAATATCAATATGTTAAGCCAACTGTGATGAATCAGAGAGACAAACTATCTGGGCAGGGCTTGAAATACTAGAGATACATCTTTTGCACAGTGAAAACACGAAGGAAAGCAGGTAGCAATCTGAAAACAGGAGAATTTGGATTGGAGATCAGGCGAGATAATAAGGATATCAGACAGGACTCCTCTGCTTCTCCTTTTTTCTTTTTAAAGAGAGATTTTTTAATTAATTTTTTCAATGTTTATTTATTTTTGAGAGAGAGAGAGAGAGAGATGGAGAGAGAGTGGGGGAAGAGCAGAGAGAGAGGGAGACACAGAATCGGAAGCAGGCTCCAGGCTCTGAGCCGTTAGCACAGAGCCCGACGTGGGGCTCGAACTCACAAACCGCAAGATCGTGACCTGGGCCGAAGTCTGACACTTAAGTGACTGAGCCACCTGGGTGCCCCTCTTTCTCTCTTTGTTTGATTATTTTATTTTCTCTTTTCAACTAGGAAATATTTCAATATACATGAGCTAACCCTAACAGACATGCAGGTACCCACTGCTCGGATGTAACAGAAGTAAATGGTCTGTCAAGGTTGCCACAGATGTCTCTTTTTAACCAAGAAAAGAAATAAATTGTAAGTGATAAAATGAACGCCCCTGCCCCCCCTTCCCTTCCTTCTTCCCTCTCCCAGGTGGTAACCTCCATCCGGGACTCACTTCTATGTACAATTATGCACATTTACCATGCACATCTGTGTCCACAGACTACACATGAAAAAGTATCTTGTCTGGCTTCACATTTTCTTTTTTTATTAAGTTTATTTCTTTATTTTGAGAGAGACAGAGAGTGTGAGTGGGGGAGGGGCAGATTGAGAGGGAGAGAGAGAGAATGCCCAACAGGCTCCAAGCTGTCAGCACAGAGCCTGACATGGGGCTCGAACTCATGGTACATGAGATCATGACCTGAGCCAAAGTCAAGAGTCAGGTGCTTAACCAGCTGAGCCACCCAGGTGCCCCTGGCTTCATGTTTTCTATGAATGGCATCATCTTACATTCAGACTGTCTTTTCAACAGAGGTCGGATAATTCTTTTACCAATTTTTTTATTGTGGTAGAAGACACATAAAATAAAATTTACCATCTTAACTGTTTTTGAGTGCACACTTCACTGGCATTAAACACATTCTGTGTTGTGCAACCTTCACCACCGTCCGTCTCCAGAACTCTGGTCATCTTGCAGAACTGAAGCTCTGTCCCCATTCAACACTAACTCCCCATTTCCCCTCCCCCCAGTCCCTGGCAACCACCGTTCTACTTTTTATCTCTATGGATTTGACCATTGTGGCACCTCATCTATGTAGAGTGACACAGTATTTTGTTCTTTTGTGACTTGCTTATTTCATCCACCATAATGTCCTCAAGGTACATCCATGTTATAGCAGATGTACGAATTTCCTTCCTTTTTATGGCTGAATATTCCAATTTGTTAATATGTCAGGCTAGCCCAACAACCCACCATTCTGCCCCATTCCTCACTTCCCCTCTTCCATAGCCCTGCTACCTATGCAACATTGCCTCCAGGCATTGGGAGAACCCACCCTTCCAATGGGACATCGGGAGTGGAAGCAAGTTCGTGCAGCAAAGGAAGGGCTGGTACTGGCTGGAAAGAAGGACTGAGCTAACGGGACCCACGTTTCAGCCCAGAGAACACTCATGGGGTTTGAGGAGGTGAGACAGACCCAACGTGTACTGGTTATGGAAGTACGTGCACACACATTACCTGACTTACCCTGTCCCTGTCCAGGGTCCTCGGAACTGGGTGCTGGCATGCATTGAGGTAAGGCAATGAGATGAGCCAACACAGACTAGGAAAAAATTGCCAGGGAGAAGGAAGACACCGAGGCCATCAGCCCAGTGACAGGCCAGACCCCTTCTGCATGCTTTATACACATCACCTCTCATATTCTGACTCTACACAACAGCACGTTTATGAAGGTGGTAGTATTGGGGTCTCCATTTCCAGAAGATGGCCATGAGATTCAGGTTTAACTGTATGCCTGAGACTACAAAAAGTCAGGAGCGGAACGGAGATTCAGACTCAGGACTGGAAGGCTCCTGGGGGCAGAGTGGAGACAAATCCTCTCCTCTCCTTCCTCCCTAGGTGAGACTGTCCAAGGGCAGGGCCCTGGGCATCTTGTGGGAGGAGTCAAGGGGTTGAAAACGCCAGGAGGAAGCCATTGAGGGAGCCCTTCTCCCTGATCCAGAGATGGGTCAGGGCAATTTGAAGCTACACTCTATTCAAAACATGGCTTCTGCTTGGGACCAAGGATACTGAAGAGGCTCCAGGTAAGAAGACAGGCAGAGGGCTTGCTCTGCTTTAGACTGCGGTTTTCATGCCCTGGGTTTCCCGGAATGGCCCCCAATCCCACAGATGCATTCACACTGCTCAGTCTTAGTTCTCAATTCTTGGACTAGAAAATACCTTTATTTCAGGGTCAGGCCAATCTTTAGGCTTCTCTCCTAAAGTAGGGCTATAGAGTAGACTGGGATTTGGAGAAAGAATCTCTTTGTAGACTAAGCAACATGCTTTGGGTTGGAATATCCCTTGTCTATGGCAGTCAAGCCATAAACAGAAAAAGGAACCCCCCCCCCTTAGTGGATGTGAGTTTTCACTGTTCCCCCTGAGAGCTGCATCTGAACCCAAACATAGGTCCATGCCAGAGATCCTGCTGCCCTGTCCTGCTTTTCTGCATCTCCAGGGCCATGGGGAAAAGTGGAAGCTGCCTAACATTATTCAACCAAGCTCCGAGGGCCGGTGTCCCCGAGCATCTCTCAGACATAGCAAGGCTCTCATCCAAATATCAAGGTATGCAGAAAACCGTGTTTTCAAAGTGTCAGGTGCAGGGAGCTTGGATGGATCGTGAGCCACCTTGCAGGGCTGGCTTGTTACGGAACCATGGACAGTGAGACTGAAGGAGAACTGAACTCATGATAATCTTCACACAGGAGTTCCTGTCAATGTCTCCACTGTCTCCACATGACTAAAGTCAAAGTCACCACTCAGACCTCATGTCACTTGACCAATCAGCAGTATCAGATGCAGGCGGTCACCTCCTGCTTCAAATACTGTCTTCACCAGGCTCCTGGACACTGCTCTATTAAGTCTCCCCCACCACACTGGCCACATCTATTCAGTCTCCTTTGATGACACTACTTCAAGTCCCCAGTCTCTGGATGATGGGAGTACCAAAGAGCAGAGCCCTCCAATATCCTCCCTGTCTACACTCAAGTCTTAGGAGAGCTTGCATGTCATTGCATGTCTAGAAATACCACCTACCTGTGATAACTCCCAAATGTATAACCTGAGCCTAGACCTCTCTCAGCTGGACATACCTCCAGAATGGCTTACCCAACTTCCCACTTAACACTTCCACTTAGATTTAACTGGGTTGCAAAATTAACATAGAACGCAACGTGGAATTCACCCACATCCCCAATCTCTGCCTCCTGCAGTCTTACCCATCTCAAAAGAAAAAAAAAGAAAATAAAGAAGGAAGGAAGGAAGGAAAGAAAGATGGGAAGGAGGGAAGAAGGGAGGGAGGGACGGATGGATGGAGGAAGGAAGGAAGGAAGAAAGGAAGGAAGGAAAGAAGGAAGGAAGGAAGGAAAGATGGAAGGGAGGGAGGGAGGGAGAGAGGGAGGGAGGGAGGAAGGAAGGAAGGAAGGAAGAATAGATGGGAGGGAAGGAGGGAGGGAGGGAAGAAGGAAGGAAGGAAGGAAGGAAGGAAGGAAGGAAGGAAGGAAGGAAAGATGGGAGAGAGGGAAGGAGGGAGGAAGGAAGGAAGGAAGGAAGGAAGGAAGGAAGGAGGAGAGAAGGAGGAAAGGAGGGAGGGAAGGAGGAAGGAAGGAAGGAAAGAAAGAAGTAGAGAAGGAAGGAGGGAAGGAAGGAAGGGAGGGAGGGAGGGAGGGAGGGAGGGAGGAAGGAAGGAAGGA
>NC_064814.1:54606872-54619783 GCF_023721935.1 Panthera uncia
GAAGGAAGGAAGGAAGGAAGGAAGGAAGGAAGGAAGGAAGGAAAGTGAACAGTAACTCTATCCTATTAGTCATTCAAGTCAAAATGTCAAAATCTGGGAGTAATCTTGACTCTTCTCTTTCCTTTATTCCCCTCCGTCCAACCCATGAGCAAATCCTGTCTGCTCTACCTTCAAATCTGTCTGAATCCAGGCACTTCTCACCACCTTGACTTCTACCCAATGCAGCCAAGCCAAGGCCACCATTACTGCTTCCCTGGGTTACTGTCACACAAGTCTCCAGCTGCCTCTCCACTTCCATCCTTGTCCCCACGTAACCTAGTCCCAGTACAACAGGTGTACATGAAAGTCAAATCACATCTTTTCTCTCCTCTGGACACTCCAAGGATTACCATCTCATTTAGAGCAAAAGCCAAACATTGAACCATGTCCTACAAGATATGTAGGCCCTCCAACAGACACATGAAAAGATGCTCAGCATCACTCATCATCAGGGAAATGCAAATCAAAACCACAATGGAAAAGGAACCCTTGTGCTCTGTTGATGGGAATGCAACTTGGTACAGCCACTCTGGAAAACATTATGTAGGGCCTCAAAACATTAAAAATAGAAATACCGGGGCACCTGGATGGCTCAGTTGGTTAAGCACTGACTTCCGCTCAGGTCATGATCTCACAGTTCGAGCCCCCACGTCGAGCTCTGTGCTGACAGCTCAGAGCCTGGAACCTGCTTCGGATTCTGTGTCTCCCCCTCTCTCTCTGCCCCTCCCCTGCTTGTGCTCTGTTTCTGTCTCTTAAAAATAAATAAACATTAAAAAATAAAAAAAAATAAAAATAGAAATACCATATGATCCAGTAATTTCACTACTGGGTATTTACCCAAAGAAAACAAAAACACTATCTTGAAAAGATATATACAGGGGCGCCTGAGTGGCTCAGTCAGTTAAGCATCCGACTTCAGCTCAGGTCACGATCTCACAGTTCGTGAGTTTGAGCCCCGCGTCAGGCTCTGGGCTGATGGCTCGGAGCCTGGAGCCTGCTTCCGATTCTGTGTCTCCCTCTCTCTGCCCCTCCTCCGTTCATGCTCTGTCTCTCTCTGTCCCAAAAATAAATAAACGTTAAAAAAAAAATTTAAAAAGAAAAGATATATACAGCCCTATACTTACTGCAGCATTTACAACGGCCACACTACAGAAGCATTCCAAGTGTCCATCAATACATAAATGGATAAAGAAGATATATGTATGCAATGGAGTATTATTCAGCCATTAAAAATGACATCTTGCCATTTGTGACAACATGGACATATCTTGAGGGTATTAAGCTAAGTAAACTAAGAGAAAAACAAATACTGCATGATTTCACTTACATGTGGAATCCAAAAACCCAAAATAAACAAACAAAAACTGGACGCTTAAATACAGAGAACAAACTGGTGGTTTCCAGAGGGGTGTGGTTGGGGGATGGGTGAAATAGAGAAAAGAGACTAAGAGGTACAAATTTCTGGTTATAAAATAAATAAATCACAAAGATGAAAAGCACAGCATAGAGAATAAAGTCAATAATATTGTAATAACATCATACAGGACAGATGATGACCACACTTATCAAGGTGAGCATTGAAAATGTATAGAATTTTCAAATCAATATGTTGCACACCTGAAATTACTATAAGATTACATGTTAATTATGCTTCAATAAAAAACTGGGGTGCCTGGGTGGCTCAGTCAGTTGAATGTCTGACTCTTGATTTCAGCCCAGGGTCATGATCCCAGAGTTGTGGGATTGAGCCCCACATTGGGTTTGGAGCTGAGTGTGGAGCCTTCTTAATATTCCAAGCACATTCTGCCTCAGGGCTTTTGCACTTTGCTGGTCCCTTTGCCTAGAACTTCTGTCTGCCACAGATCCCCATCACTTCCTCAGGCATCCATCAGTTCCTCATCATCTTTTTACCAACACTCTCTGATCACCCATGAAATCAGAGGGACTTATTCTCAGTTTGCCTCTTCCCCTCTCCTGTGATAGATGCTGTGATGTGTCACTCAGGTTCCTCTTCACTGATCCATTTGTTGCCCCAGCTGTTGGTAGTGCAGTCAGCGGACAGCCAGCTCTCAGCACCTTCAGGCATCACCTCAGTTAGAGAGAACTGACCTTTGGCCCAAGCAGGTAGAGAAGACACTAGTACGTTGCATTAAAACTCCGTGATACCCACCTGTGCTCACTGATGGCTTTTGCTTTCCATTAAAGGAAAATGGTAAGTAGGGATGGTTTACAGATGAGTCTGTCTGATACATTGGCATCAGCTAGAGGTAGATGATCCCGTTCAAGAGTGGCCCTGACACACGGCAGAGAAGGAAGACCTTCTGTGCACAGAACTCGAGCCGTACCTATTGTCCACTTCCTTTGGGTGGAAAGATGGCCTGAGTTACAGATCTACACAGTCATATTGGTAGTTGGGTTGGCCAACAGGTTGGAGACTATGGAAAAAGAATTGGTGACAAGGAAATTTGGGGAAGAGATGTGTGGACATTCGCCTTGTAACGACACTTGAGTATGAATGAGTATGACGGTATTTGGTCCTGTGAGCATGTCCTCAAGAGACTAACCATTGTACAGGGGCTGTTGTTAATCAGGTGGGCAAGACACCCTTGCTGTTTCTGTTGGTCTGCTTCTCTTCCCAGCCAGCCCCATGCTTGTTCAAACACACCATGGTGTCAGAGACTGGAAAGATGGCCATCAAGGTATTTCTTCCTCCTTTGGCCCGTTTTCACAGACAGTAGCAGCTACTTTCCATGGCTATAGAATATGCTAGATGCAACCCCCCCCCCCCGACCCTGACCCCAAGTTCTGCCTGCTTTCATTGGGCTGCAGTAACTCTTTTTCTATCCCTTGTCTGAAGGGGTGCTAACAGCTTTTCACTGTTACTGGTCTCTGGCTGCCTCAGTGGCCCTGGTGTACGTATCCTTAATGCTTTCACAGCCCTGCAAATGACCCTCCCATTAAAGTCTCTTGAACCATCCAGGGAGATTTTGTCTCCTGCCTGGACACCCAGGGATTCCCTGGGTTTTATTTTCCTCTTAGAGGACTTACCACCTTCTGACATACTACAGGATTACTTCCTTGTGGATTCACTGTCCGCTTCCCAACACGAGGTGGTCAGAAAACTCCGTGAGGGTGAGTAGTCTCTCTCTGTCATTCAGCGCTGTGTTCCTCACACATAGATCCCTTCTTGGCTCATGATAGCTGAGCAATAAATAATGGTTGAGAAATAAATGACAGAATCAATGAATGACATTTCTGGACATTCTGGAAACATTAAGCTCCACATCTGAGGATGTTTGCTAGTCTTTAGGTGGATGGTTGGCCAATGATCACTGTTTACAGCCGCATAGAAACTACACCCGGAACATCCTTATGATGGCGTGGAAGAGGCAAATAATTCTGCTAGCGCACCTGATCGTGGATTACCACCGTCATCCACATCTACTTAAACAGAAAGACTGCCATGAACTATTACAGGAGACCCAGATAGTTACCCTTTCGTAAAGGACCTTGTACTGCTGTGAGGCTTGCCATCAAATACAGGTGTGAATTGTCCAACCACAGCAGTGGCCACACTTGAACAAGGGAACTGAAGAACTTGTATGTTGACTAAGCCAACCTTGGCAAGTAGACATTATACCACTCATAATATTTTCAGCCTCCCAACGTAGGTGGGTCCTCTAAAAGAATGCTCATTAGAAATTTCCTCATTCTTAATTTCAAAGAACATTCTATTAAAAAAAAAACACACCTCCATCCCAAGTGGCACTGTCAGGGGAACGAAGTAAAAATGCGAGGTATATTCACACACCGAATGAGTAATCTCCAACTTCACACAACAATATGGATAAATCTTCAGCAAAACAGTAACAACTTTGTGAATCTATTTTTTTCATAACATTTATTTATTTTTGAGAGACAGAGCATGGGTGGGGGAGGGGCAGAGAGGGAGACACAGAATCTGAAACAGGCTCCAGGCTCCGAGCTGTCAGCACAGAGCCCGACGTGGGGCTCAAACTCACAAACCGCTAAATCCTGACCTGAGCTGAAGTCGGACACTCAACCAACTGAGCTACCCAGGTGCCCCAAGATGGCCACCTTTAAAGGCATTTATTAAATAAACTTTTTTATAACAATAAAATTATATAAATATTATAAAAATATATTTATATTTATACTTATAAATATAAAATAATAAAATATTAATATATCTATTTTTTTAAGTTTATTTATTTATTTTGAGAGAGAGAGAGAGAGAAAATGAGCATGGGAGGGGCAGAGAGAGACGAGAGAGAAGATCCCAAGCAGGCTGCACACTGTCAGCACAGAGCCCAGCTGGGCACTTGAACTCACGAACCGTGAGATTGTGACCTGAGCTGAAACCAAGAGTCAGATGCTTAACCCCACTGAGCTAACCAGGTGCCCTTAGGGCATCATTATGACTGGTCTTCTGGTTTCTGGAGGTTTGAATGCTTGAACTGGTTCTTAGCTTTTGATGTGTCTTCATTTCTAATCCTATCACGTTCCCTTATGTAATTAAGATATTTCACATTTGGGATAAATTCTTACTATTCTTTTTTTAAGACTTCATTTATTCTTTTTTATAAATTTGTTTATTTATTTTTGAGAGGGAGAGAGGGACAGAGTGCAAGCAGGGGAGGGGCAGGGAGAGAGGGAGACACAGAATCCCAAGCAGGCTCCAGGCTCCAAGCTGTCAGCCCAGAGCCCGACTTGGGGCTGGAACCCATGAACCGTGAGATCATGACCTGATCAAGCCTGATCTAGTCAGACGCTTAACCAACTGAGCCACCCAGGCGCCCCCAAGACTTTATTTTTAAGTAATGTCTACGCCCAACACAGGGCTTGAATCCACGACCTTGAGATCGAGAGTCATGCACTCCATCGACTGAACCAGCCAGGCACCCCAAATTCTTAGCGTTCTTCTTAATCATTCCAGAGGATAATAGTTATCTTCTTGGACATAGTATCTTAGTCAGTCCTCCCAAGAGCCCTGCAAGATGACTATGTTACGCCCACTTTATAGATAAGGAAGCTAAGGCCCAGGGAGGTGAAAGAGTTTGACTAGGAAGAAACACCCCCACCCTCTGTTCAGGTCACACCTACCAGGGGTTCATTCTGCAACAGGCTCCATTCTTCTTAACATTCTTCTATGCTTTTCATCACCTGATCCAAGGGTTACAGGAACAGAGCACAGGGATGTTTGCCTGAAAATCCCAGGTCCCGATCCCTAATGCCCAGCCCCGAACAGCAGAGGAAACCCATAACAGACAAGCCAGAGAGCTTTAAAAGCCCTGGCAAGAGCTCTGAAATCAGACCCGGCCAGCATGTGTCCCTGAATATCAGAATAGACACTATATTTACTCTGAAAAGCCCTTCAGTGTGCTGAGAGCTATAAATAGTCATTAGGGCCCAAGCAAGTGGCCTTAACACAAGGATTTCCTTCCAAAAATGCAGGCCCATTTTAATTAAATTTGTAACTAACCTTTGGGAGGGCAGGCCCCGGATTCCGTTTGCTTTTGGACACACCGTGAGTAATTTCCTATTCATTGAGCATTTGGGGATTAACATGGTTGCTTGGGTGTTTAGCTCAGAAGGAGTCCTCCGGGAGCTTGCACAGAGCCCGTCTCCCTGGAGAAGACACGTGGGTGCATGGCGAGTGCACCTGTAGCCTTGGGCCGCCTCCCTGCTCCGGGGGGGTCTCATCAGAGTCTCTTTGCAAAGCCAAGTCCTTTCCCTGCCCCCCACTGCCCCCAGAACAAGATGGGAGTCACGGCTGTGTTTATCCTGCCTCTGCTGCTCCTGGGAATCAGTGGCCTTCTCTTCATCTACCAAGAGGTGTCCCGGCTGTGGTCAAAGTCAGCCGTCCAGAACAAAGTGGTGGTGCTCACTGATGCCATCTCAGGACTGGGCAAGGGTAAGCCAGCTCTGTCCCCACTGCGCCCATTCCTGACGTGAAGGACGAGAGGTGGCAGGATGGTGTGTGGCCATCTGCTAGGTGGGGGGCGGGGGAAATTGAGGCTGTGTCCTCTCCCAGGGTCCGTGGCTAACCAGCGAGTGTCTTCTCTTTTGGGGGCTATAGCTCCCTGTGCCCGAGAAACAAGGGGATTGGGAGAGCTGGGTTGGTTGCAAACTCACAGCCTGGGAGAGCTGGGTTGCAAACTCACAGCCTCAGGGCCAAAACTGATCAGCAGATGTCACTTGTTTTTGCGTTCATGGGGTTCCAGAAAATTTGAAATGCAAAGCCCTTGGATGGGGCGGCATATCAACTATGAGCCCAGACTTGGGTGCTGGGTGAAGTTCCAGGCTCTGTCACCTACTAGCTGGTGATTGCACTGCTCTGCTTTGGATTTCTCATCCAGGAAAGTGAGGACACTGGTAATGTCTACCTCACAGGGTTGTTGGCATGAATGAATGAATTCCTTGATGGAAAGCACATAGAAGCCATCAGGTGACCGTGACGGTCATAACGATGAGCAAATTCAGGCAGAGTGTGCCCAATGTGCTACACACCCCACCGATCCCCGCTGTATCGCAGTCAGGCTGATGACCTCAACCATATTACCTCCTGGCCTTGAAGGCAGTTAGGTTTGTGACCCCTGATTTGGACGGTCTCAGGGCGCTTTTCTGCTGGTGGCATCTGTGACATGAGGGTAATAACTGTCCTTAGGTTTGTAAGACTCTGACCCTATCACTCCTAGCAATGTTTGTGTAGCCGCGTTTGGGATAATTTGGGCATCATTTTTGCTCTTGTTTGTGTTGTTTTTAATCAAGCATAGAACCCACATTGACAAACATCCATTAAGTCACTCAACAGGTATCCAAGGAGTCCATTATGTGCTGGGTATTGAGATGAACACTGTCCCTACTTTGAAGATGGGTTCTGTTCCAGGGGGTGATTGCCCCAGGCTCACCATGTGACATAAAAAACAAAGCATGGGGGCGCCTGGGTGACTCAGTCAGTTAAGCGCCCGACTTCAGCCCTAGTCATGGTCTCTTGCTTCGTGGGTTTGAACCCCGTATCAGGCTCTGTGCTGACAGCTCGGAGCCTGGAGCCTGCTTCGGATCCTCTGTCCTCCTCTTTCTCTGCCCCTCCCCTGCTCACGATCCATATCTCTCAAAAATAAGTAAACATTAAAAAAAAAATAAACCAAGCATGAGGCGGGTAAACTGGCCCTCCATGGGGCCCAGAAGCAATTCCCGAGGAGAACATTTTGCTGCATTAGACTCCATGCTCAAAACGGAGGAGGGATACAAGCTCCAGCTTCTACAGGGACAAGTCAGAGCACACACATTTGTCAATGAGATCAGATACAAGATGATGGGGACCAGTTGTTGCCCTGGGGAAATGGAACAGAAACACTCACCTAGAGACAGTCAGAGTCCGTGTTGGGGCAAACCTGTCCTTCAAACAGAATATGTCCACATAGCATCAGGCCAGTCGCCAACAAGAGACCCCTTCATCAGGAAGTCTTCCTTGCCCCCTGATCTTTCTTCTTGGGTGCTCCCCAAGGAACCAGCCTCTGGGCTCCCATGGCTCCTCATATGAACACCCCGCTATTCCCACACTCCTCACGCTGTGCCCTACACATGTCCTTCTCAGCTGATCGGCCAGACCCAAGCTCCCTTATGGTGGAACCTGTGTGTGTTCCTAACCCCAGTGTCCCAGCACCTAGATCAAAGCTTGGTGTATAATAAGCACTCAAAAAAAAAAGTTTATTTAATAACTGCCTTTAAAAGTGGCCATCTTGGGGCACCTGGGTGGCGCAGTCGGTTAAGCGTCCGACTTCAGCCAGGTCACGATCTCGCGGTCCGTGAGTTCGAGCCCCGCGTCAAGCTCTGGGCTGATGGCTCGGAGCCTGGAGCCTGTTTCCGATTCTGTGTCTCCCTCTCTCTCTGCCCCTCCCCAGTTCATGCTCTGTCTCTCTCTGTCCCAAAAATAAATAAAAAACGTTGAAAATAAATAAATAAATAAAAAATAAAAAAAATAAAAGTGGCCATCTTGGGGCACCTGGGTGGCTCAGTTGGTTAAGCGTCTGACTTCGGCTCAGGTCATGATCTCGCAGTTCATGGGTTTGAGGCCCATGTTGGGCTCTGTGCTGACAGCTCAGAGCCTGGAGTCTAATTCAGGTTCTGTGTCTCCTTCTCTCTCTCTCTCTGCCGGTCCCCTGGCTCATGCTGTCTCTCAAAAATAAATAAAACGTTGAAAAAAAATTAAAAAAAAAAAGTAACCACCTTACGGGAAAGCACTCATTTGGGTACAAGTATGTTGTCGTAGATTTGTCTTGTTGATTTCGGGCTAGATTCCAACATGATCAGAGAACATATTTTGTATGATTTCGATTCTTTTAAATTTGTTGAGGTGTGCTTTACCACCCAAGACATGGCCCATCTCCGTGAGCGATACGCGGGTGTTTGAAAACGGTGTGCATTCTGCCGTGGTTGGGAGGAGAGTCCCACAAAACGTCGATCAGACCCCGCTGGTTGGTTGAGAAGGCTGTTCAGTCCTGTATCCTCCTGAGTTTCTGTGTTATAAGACAGTGCCATACCATCGATTGCTGAGAGGTACCTTGTTTTGAGTCTCATTCGGGTTATAGTGACCCCGTGTTCAACTCAGGCACCCAGGAAATACATCTCGGGGCGGGGTGGTGGTGGTGGTGGAGGGAATGGCATTTTCAGAGGAATTTGGTCTAGTCTCTGCCCTAACATCGGTGTCCTCTTGTGCTGTGTCTTACCGGACCCGCCCTGGAAAGAAATGCAAAGCTGGAAGAAAAAAAAGCAAGTCCAAATATTTAGAAGTAACCCGAGAAGCTGGGTGTGCGTGGCCTCAAATAACACGCAGCTGACCGCAGCGGTTATGGGTTCAGACTGCTCTGCTTTTCAGGTCCGAGGCAACAAAAACGTGACGGGCCCTGAGCAGACAGTGCAGGCTTTACGTGGCCCACAGCACAGCCTCGATCCCCTGGGACCCGACCAAGCCCGGCAGGTAGCCCTGGAGAGTTGCAAGGACCCAGCGCCACGCTGTGGACCAGGGAAATCGGACGAAGATCAGGACATGTGAACCTGCCCCAAACCCCCACACGACTCAGCCAAGCTGGGAATCGGGTCACTTTGTGTGTGTGCATTTTTTTAATGTTTATTTATTTTTGAGAGAGTAAAAGAGAGCCTGGGTGGTGGAGGGACAGAGAGGGAGAGAGAGAGAGAATCCCAAGCAGGCTCTGCGCTGTCATCACAGAGCCTGACGCAGGGCTTGAACCCACAAACTGTGAGATCATGACCTGAGCTGAAATCAAGAGTCTGACTGAGCCACCCAGGCGCCTCATGGGTCACTTTGTACCCGCTGTGTCTTTGGCAAGAAGGACTCTCGAAATCCTCACACTCTCTGTGCCTCGAAGAGCTCGGCACCCTGTCTGTGTTTCAGCATCTCTGAGGCGTGCCCCAAACGTTTCCGAAACTGAGCCTGCTTGCCTGTCGGTCGACAGCCCGTTCCGACGGTCACAGACCACCCTTTGGCATTTTCATCTCCCTGAAATCAGAAAGCATCTCCACCCGGTGGCACCTTAGAGTCAAGGAGATGTGGAAGGAAAGGTGTGGCTCATATTTGCTGCGTGAAAAAGGAAAAGCCTGGAGAAACGTTGTGCTGAGCTGAGCTGATCCAGAATCGAAGCAAGAGAGCCTGAGCATAGCAGCACCTGCGTGGGCAGAAATGACTTGTTTGGAAGGATGCCTTCGGGCTCGCTGTTCTGCAGTGATGAATGCATCCCTGGGCTCCAGCCTCCACGGGCGCACCTGCGAGAGGCGAGGTTCCCGCACAGGAGAGTGGGTGGGTGATAGTGAGGGCCCCTGGCTGCCTCTCCCAAGGAGGTCAAGGTCACAGGCCCCTCACCTGCCCCCGTGCTCAGCTTGTAGATGTAGAGTGTGAGTGGGCGACAGAACCCTCCCCCCAGCCACATGCTCCTTTCTGGGAGGTGGGACAAGAGGTGGAGAACCGGGCGCCACCCCCCACCGCCCCGCCCCAGGCATGTCCCTGGCTTCACCGCTTACCTGCTGCGGGACTGTGGGTGAATCATTTCTACTCACTAAATGTCACCTCTCAGGTTTGCAAAACACGGCCATCGTGGCTGCCCCACGCGTGGGGGAGAGATGGACCCTTCCCCGTGGTCCCAACAACTCAAGGTGACATTGTCCACACAGTTATTTCTTGATTCAGGTTTCCATCAGTCAGAACTGCCCACCTCCTCCCCCTCCCCCTTGCCCGCTCTCAGCCACACCCAGCACACCTGTTTCTAGACCTCACTGGGACCTCCATCTGTCCTGCGTCCGTGCGTCTCTCCCGCTGAGACTGAAGGCTCCAGCACCGCAGCTGTCCTCCTCCAATACCAAAATCCCCCTGCCCACGTGCCCGCCGATCAAACCCCGGCCGGCCCCCTTCTCTGCACCGCACGCAACCCCGAAACCGCTTGGAGCCATTGCATTCCAGAAGCCAGTCTCCCGTGGGCACCCAGGGCGCCCAGGTATCCTCTGTCATGCTCGATCAGTCCAGGCTCACCGCTGTGTGGTGTAAAACGGGGCGATAAGAGGTACTGAGCACCGCTAGTGGGTGTTTGGCGATGCCCTTCCCAGGTCCCTGTACGTGGCCAGGCTCTGTGAGTGTTGGCTGCCCAGCTCACACACTTGCCCTCTGCCAGTGGACACTGCCTCCCTGGGGCCTTCCATGCCCTCTGCACCCAGCCCTGGAGGGAAGCTCGATCAGCACGCTGAGAAGACACGAGCGTATAAAAGGCCAGCCCCTTGCCTCCAGGTGGGACAGCTCAGCAGTGGGTTGTACCCTCCAGAACTTTCCTCGGATCCAGCCAAGACTACGCTTTACCTGAGACCTTACCTCCCGATGGATTTTTCTCTGACGGGCACTCCTGGCTGCCTGAGTCCCTGTCTCTGATTCTGTTTCTGGGAGACCCACGCAGGAGCCTTTCCCATATCTTTAGGTTAAGATCGGTCAAGGGCTTTGATCCTGGAGGACTAGGTGGATAGGGTCACCTTTCTGTCCAGCTTAGGGAACAATCTTCTCATAATCAGAACCATCCCACAAAGGACAGGCTATTTCACTCCACTCCAAGCTCCCCTTCACGGGAGGTAACCATGCTGAGGCCGGAAAGGGAAGATAAAAAATTCCAGCCCTGGGAGGAAGTTGAATGAAATGACCTCCAAAGGATTTCAATGGCCCATGGACTTTGGAATCCTTTGAAATCCTGAATTCGTAAGAGAGACGCTCATCATCAGTGGCTCCATCCACACAGTGCGCCCTGCCCTCTTTCCTTCTTCCCCACAGAGTGTGCTCGGGTGTTCCACGCTGGTGGGGCGAGGCTGGTGCTGTGTGGGAAGAACTGGGAGAGGCTAGAGACCCTGTATGATGCCCTGATCAGCGTGGCTGACCCCAGCAAGGTAAGGGCTTCTGGCAGCTGGCTTGGGGATGCCCTTGGGCACCCTTAACCTTCACTGGTTTTTTTTTGTTTGTTTTTTTGTTTTTTGGTTTTTGGGGTTTTTTTTAGCAGCTCTTTGACCAGGTGGATGAAATTTGGTGATTGCTTTGGGAGGAAGCGGTCTCACTAACCTTGACACAGGTTGTCTGCCACTCGTCTTGACCATTCTTGCCAAGGATTTGCTCACCCTCCCCACCCCCTGTTATATTTAAGCCAGAGTCCACGAGGACCCAGAAGCTAGAGCATGACAGCCGTATGGGAGTGATTATAAACTCTTAGGGCTGATTTTTCTAAATAAAATCTCAGGGGCACCCGGCTTGCTCAGTCTGCGGAGCGTGGGACTCCTGATCTTGGGGTTCTGAACTCGAGCCCCATGTTGGGTATAGAGATTACTTAAAAATAAAATCTTTAGGGGTGCCTGGGTGGCTCAGTCAGTGAAGCGTCCGACTTTGGCTTAGGTCATGATCTCAATTTGTGGGTTTGAGCCCTGCGTCGGTCAGGCTCTGTGCTGACAGCTGGGAGCCTGGAACCTGTTTCGGATTCTGTGTCTCCCTCTCTCTCTGCCCCTCCCCTGCTTGCGCTCTGTCTCTCTCAAAAATAAACATTAAAAACATAAAATCTTTAAAAAGGAAAATAATACCTCAAATGATATTTCTGTGAAAGAAATCAGGGAAGTGAAGTCACCTTCTAAGAAGCCACCGGGAGGTGAACACTTTCCAGGAGGCTGTGGTTTTCAAAGTATTTCTGGAGCACTGCCTTCAGTGCTCTCTTCATGGTTTGGGGTTTTTTTTGTTTTGTTTTGTGGGTTTTTTTTGTTTTTGTCTTTGTTTTTTGTTTCTTTGGATATTTTGGGGTTTTTTTGCCCTTGATACTGAATTACTTTTTGGAAAAAAACAAAAATAATTCAGAAAGAAGCCTGGCATTTGGGGGGATGGAACACACTGGACAACACAGCATCCAGTTCTGTTTTGGGGGATGTTACCAGGTGTTGAATTAAAAAGAGGTACTGACATCAATTGTGTGGAAAATACCCAGTGATGGTTTCTTTACTGCAGGACTTTTCAGAACCTTTTATATGCTACCGTGCATCGTGTATCCCCAAGAACAACATATAATAAATAGTCTGTGTTTCCCAAACAAATTTGACCAAGGAACCCTCTCTTCAGGACTAATGTTTGTCAAACACAGGGATCGGGGTCGCATTTATCACATGATATCATCAATTTTCCAACCTGTTCCCTGCTCTCCAGCACGAGAGTCTTTTTTTTTTTTTAATGTTTATTTTTTTTTATTTTTTTATTTTTTTTTAATTTTTTTTTTCAACATGTTTTATTTATTTTTGGGACAGAGAGAGACAGAGCATGAACGGGGGAG